>NW_007577855.1:551765-552956 GCF_000690725.1 Stegastes partitus | reverse complement strand
AGAAGCCTGATAACGATCCTGATCATTTGAATCAGGTGTGTTGGAAGAGGGAAACATCTAAAACTTGCAGGATTGCGGCCCTCGAGGACCGGAGTTCAAGACCCCTGGTTTAAACTAAGGTAACTTCTGACAAGCTTTCGAAGCTTTTAACTTACGATCCAACAACCCTCTCCCCAGCAGCCTGAGCATGACACTACCACGCTCTCCGTAGTTCCACCATGTTTGCTAGGTGTGATTTATCCTGTCTACCATTCCCTGCAGTAACTTGTTCCCAGCTCCACCACTACAGCCAGTTCTGGTAATGGGATACCAACTCACTTTCCTCCCTTGAACCTTACTGACAACCTTTTCCTACCTCGTCTGACACCAGTATGCCAGTTTCACTCATCTCTATCCTCCACTTCAACAAATTCAGCTCTCATTCTGGCACCGGGATGCCAGTTTCATTAGGCTCTATACCTCATCAACAGTGTGCTATTACACACCTGATGCTGGTACAGGTGTTTGTTCCACCATCATACTCCCTCATTAGTCTTCTGTTTGAAAGTCCAGCATAAGATGCCAGTGGTACATGCCTCCATCGACCATGCCAACACGTCGCTCAGAAGGCATCTGAATCAGGCATCCAAACCACCTCAACTGGCTCCATTTGATGCGAATGAGCAGCAACTGCAAGCTCCCTCTGGATGTTGAGCTCCTCACCCTATCTTAAAGGCCATGTCAAGCCAACCTCTGGAGGAAACTCATTTCAGCCGATTGTATCCGCAATTTCATTCTTCTGTCACTACGTAGAGCTCATGATCATAGGTTAGGTAGGGTAGGAACGTAGACTGACCAGTAAATCAAGAGCTTTGCCTTTCACCTCAGTTCATTCCTTGTCACAGCGATCCAGTAAAGTGCCTGCTGATGCTGCACTAAGCCACCTGTCCATCTCATGCTCCATTCTCCTGTTGATTGTGAACAAGGTCCTGAGCAGCAGTCAGCCCTCCTGCAGCACCTCTGATGCCTGGTCTATTCACTCAAATAAACCAGTCAAGTGGGCAACCCAATGGCCATCATGTATTTCAAAGTAGATTCTACTGTCCATCGTTTTTGGTAAAGTTAATACTTAGGTTGGAAAAACTGGAAACTTCAAGCTGACTTGTCTTAAAATTACGTTGCAGTTATGCAGGGGTGTCCAATCCTGGTCCT
>NW_007577855.1:453726-551525 GCF_000690725.1 Stegastes partitus | reverse complement strand
CACTGACTGTCATGCTATAGCCTGTGTTCTACCTCCACCATCTGGGAGAAAGAGATGCTGCTGTTTGCTCATCTGCTGTTACCTTGTATGGCCACAGGATGGCGCTGTTACTTTTCCTGCTGACATTCAACAGGTCTCATGGAGCTGACAGGAGAGCTTCAGCCCAGGAGGGATGTGATACTGCAATCTGCAACACAAGTGGAGCTGAATGTGATGTTTGGAAGGTAAACTAGAGGCACTGGTGTCACTTTACAGCCTAAACAAAACGCATTTCTTCATCATATGTACATGTTAGTGCCGAGAACATTTTATTTATTAGAGGATGGGCATTCTTAAATTGATTTATGTGTCTGTAATAGTCTGTTCATGTGGATTTAGACAAATTTGAGCATTTTTATTCATGTCTAATGTTCCTAATCGGATATATAGGAGCCAGTGGTTGTATCTGCTATTAGTGAAACTCATTATTTTGTCACTCCTTTAATATTGTTTAGAATTAGGGGGAAAAGACAGTGTTGGATACAAGAATCCAGCTTGGTTTAGGAGGAAGAAGATTTTTTATTTTTTTTTAATCTGCTTTGCATGATTACACCAAACAGTGTCTGTAATTTGTTGGCTTTATAATAGCTGTTGGCCAGCTGTGCTCTGTTCTTCATCATGATCGAAACAAAAAATGTTTTCTCTCTTTGTTTCTCCTGAGATTATCTGCGTCTCTCTCTCTCTCTCTCTTTCACGCGTCAGTGTTCTGATGCGCCACCAGTGGACGTCGTTGTTCCGCCTGGTGTCACCCCTCAGGATGAGCTGAACCTAAAGCTGTGCCAAGCAGGATCCGATCCGCGAGAGAGGGAGACGCGCAGTGAGAGAGAAAGAGGAGGGAGAGAGAGAGTGAAAGAGAGAGAGAGAGAGAGAGGGGAGAGAGATTTTGAAAAGACCGGCAGGAGGAGTGGGACTTGCTATAAGGACACAAGCGACTCTTAAATCCGCCGCTCCTCTGTTTTTACGCAGCAGATTTGGAAGAAACAAACAACTAAAAACAGGAGGAGCTGTGATTGAGAAAAGTAGCCTCCATTCTCTAGTCACGTTATTTTAAATTATTCTCAGGTAAAGTGAGTTTTATAGATTTTTTTTTTTTTTAAACCAAACTTGGCATGATGTGAGTGACTTTTCTGACACGTGTTCCAGTTCTGGTTTGGAAAACTGTCCTGATTGTGTTCCTGTGTCATCACCAGATTGTTAACTTCTCTCTTTACACGCCTGCTGTGTGTGTTCTCCTCTCTCCTCCAGCTACAGACACACGGAGCTGCCATGAGAAGAGCTGTGGATGTTGCGCTGACTCTGCTGCTCGCCGCGTCCCTGTCGTGCCGGAGCGTCTTTGGCGGCTACGGGATGAGCCTGTTCGCGGCGCAGACCTCTCCCCCGGACCCCTGCTACGACGAGCACGGCAACCCGCGGCGCTGCATCCCGGACTTCGTCAACTCCGCCTTCGGCAAGGAGATGAGGGTGTCCAGCACCTGCGGCAAGACGCCGAGCCGCTACTGCGTGGTGACATCGGCCGAGAAGGGAGACGAGAGGACCAGGAACTGTCACACCTGCGACGCCTCCGACCCCAAGAAGTATCACCCTCCGGCTTACCTGACGGATCTCAACAACCCGCACAACCTCACCTGCTGGCAGTCCGAGAACTTCATCCAGTACCCGCAGAACGTCACCCTGACTCTGTCCCTCGGCAAGAAGTTCGAGGTCACATATGTGAGCCTGCAGTTCTGCTCGCCGAGACCCGAATCCATGGCGATTTACAAGTCCATGGACTACGGTAAAACTTGGGTGCCCTTTCAGTTTTACTCGACCCAGTGCAGGAAGATGTACAACAAGCCCAACAGGGCCGTGATCACGAAGCAGAACGAGCAGGAGGCCGTGTGCACGGACTCCCACACCGACATGTACCCTCTGACCGGCGGCCTCATCGCCTTCAGCACGCTGGACGGCAGACCGTCGGCGCACGACTTTGACAACTCCCCGGTGCTGCAGGACTGGGTGACGGCCACGGACATCAAAGTCATCTTCAGCCGGTTGCACACGTTCGGCGACGAGAACGAGGACGACTCGGAGCTGGCCAGGGACTCGTACTTCTACGCCGTGTCGGACCTGCAGGTCGGAGGGAGATGCAAGTGCAACGGACACGCGTCCCGGTGCGTAAAGGACCGGGACGGCAGTCTGGTGTGCGAGTGTAAACACAACACGGCCGGGCCGGAGTGCGACAGGTGCAAACCTTTCCACTACGACAGACCGTGGCAGAGAGCCACAGCCAGGGAGGCCAACGAGTGTGTCGGTAAGTCCATCCACCGTCCTGCGTCCCGGAGAGTCTGTGTGATGCTCAGCAGCGTTCTGACACTCGGGATAAATTTCCTGTGTGGTGCCTGTATGGGCTGATTCTGAGAAAATGTGTTTATAATAATAATAATTAGAGAGAAAAGAAATATCAGGTGTTGGAATTTGGTCATGCAAAATTACGCATTTGATGATCCTCCACGATAATTTTAATAACACGACTCATTATAATAATAATAATTCTCTTATATTTTATGACTAATCTGTGACATATTTTATTGCTTCACTCCATTAAACACAAACTTAAACACTCCCTTTAAACAAAACCGCAGCACAGACCACATTTCTCTCTGATTCTGTTGCGCACGTCCACGAGCACACAATTGGGTTTTAGTCACATGCAACAAGAAAAAAAATAAATGCAATTTGAAAGTCCATTTAGGCTGGTGCGGGCCATGATGGAGCCTTTTTTAAAAACCACCTCAAACGGAACCGCTGAGCCTCATCATCCCGCAGCAACATTTCTCAGAGCTCCACTTCACCGCTGCAATAAAGCGACGCCTTCTTTTAATTTATCTGATGAATCCTGCAAGAAAATAAAAAATAAAAGTGGCACCACAACTGGTAATTGAAGGCAGATTATCACATAACTGTCTTCCACATCAAATTCAGTCGTGAAATGATGTTTTAAAACGTCAGGTGCTGGGGTATGAGCAAAAAATGTAAAATTTAAAATTAAAAGAAAAAAAAAAAGATAATTCTAATGTGTGTGTAATTCAATTTGATTTCTGGATTTTATTTTCAATTTTATTTAAAAAAAAAAATAATTCTAACAACTGTGTAAATTTTCTTGAATTTATATAATTCTGCAAATATTAGTGACTTTATTTCTTTGGACTGATGATCAAATCAAAGCAAGAATATATTTTTTTAAAAACTGGAAAAGTGGCTGAGCCTAATGACTAAGGTTTTTAAATATGTGTCACTGTACAGCAGACAGTTTTTTTTTTAATTCTTAAAAAGAAACAGGTGTTAGAGGGGAAAAAAGAAGTAAATCTCTGATCATATCTGTGCTCCTGCTCTTTGTGAGTGAGAGCCAACATCAGCTGCTGAGTGATCAAAGTTACAGTAGTTGTGATTTATTACAACCTGGAACCAATATGTGAGTCTGTAGATTAGAGACACAGCTACATCCCTCTCCAGTGGACTCGATTACTTTTACTTCTGTGCTTGGGGATGAAGCTTGGAGAAGCTCGCGAGCTTTGCAAACTTGTGGGAAGTGACTGAAACACTGTTTGTTTAGATTATTTAATCACATCACTAAAACTGTCCAGTGTTTTAACACATGCTTTTAGGATTAATATATGATATTCTGCACTAGAATCTGGATTTATCATCCACTCTGAGGCCATGGGATGTATTTGGTATTGCAGCAAATTCTCTGCAGGATTTATTTTAATTATTTGACAGTAAAGCGTTACAATAAGATCGATTTCCAAATAGAAAAGACTTGCAGGAAGTTGATGCCTGCACAGTCCCTGCTGATGAGCTTTATGGAGCATGATGAAGGAATGAAAAAGGACCAGCAGCGAAATGACTGATGATGGACGCTAGAACTAAAACCTCAGCGTGACTCCCCACAATCACACAGAGACACGTTCAACACAAACCGATCCAGTTTTTTTTTTTTTTGCTCCATTCAGCCGCAGGTCTGCACGGAAAAGGGGATATTGTTTGACAGTCGCAGCACATGTCAGCCACTTTGACACACAGCAGCTGTTTAAAAGGTTTTTGTTTGCTGCTGTTGTCCATTTCCAAAGCCAGGAGACATTCTCGGTGGCAGACGTGAACACGTTGCTAAATCAACAGGAGCAGCTTTGCGGAAATGGCTGCATACTGTACATGCTGAGAGTCAGAAAGCAGGTAGGAAAGGGTTTTTAATCACACGCTTTATTTTATATATGGAGGCCACTTTACTCTAGCAGCTGGTTTTCTCTCCATATTATTCCCCTTTTAAATGCATTACACCTGTATTTATTTGATCCTTTAGTGAAATAAGATGTGTTTTATGTAGGTGGCACTTGCACAAAAAAGAGGAAAGTTATGTACAGACAGCAGAAAAAGACAAAGCTCTCCATCCTCCTTTAACGTCCTTACATTTCAGAATCCTGTCAGAACTTTAAGCATCAAGCAGCAAAATGAGTAAAAAAAAAGTCAAAAATCCCAGCATACACAAATATTTCAGGACTTGGCAATATGATATTTGTTTTGCAAAATTACCACGAGGTAAATTTGGAGTTTACAGCTTTTGAATATCAAAATGCTCTCCAGGGATGCAGATATGCTTCTGGAAAAAAACACACACACCCTCTAAATTATAAATAAACTATTTCATTTGACCAATATCTTTTCTTTCCTTTTTTTTTAAAGCCAAACCAGCACACAAATAATTAATACAACTCACACTAGAGCCACAAAGGCCTGTCACCTGCTGCACCCTTCATGTTGTCTGCAAGGTTTTTACACTTTCTGACGTCTTGCAGGTTTGGGGAAATGTGTGTGTGTGTGTGTGTGTGTGTGAGCTAACAGCAAATGTTGAAGAAAAGAAGAACTCACACCTTTGTCATGGCGGTTAACTTTGGAAAAGGATGGAAAGGAAAGAGAAAAAAACAGAAAAAGCACATCTAAACACTGCCTTTGTTTTTATCTCGGTGCACTTTGCTGATTACCTCCATCGTGATCTTAAAGGAAGCTCTTGAGCGATCCATTCGGGTTATTGACTCTCTGTAGCAAAAGAGGAGCTTCTAATGCAATAAGTTCAGCACCAGAGTCCTGCTTCAGTGATGTGAGGTTGCATGCAAAGGTAGAGCGAGCTTTCTGTTTAATTAACGGCAAATTAAGGATGTACCGGTAATGCGAGGACTCATTGTTTCTGCTAATAAATGCATGATGAGAAAACCTGCAGTCAGAAAGTCTCCCCCAGAGAACATTTCTTTCAATGCAAATGAACTGTAAACACACTTTTTTTTTTTTCTATCCTCTAGTTCGGTTTGCAGTTGACGTGTTGGGTAAAAAAAAAAAAGTAGAAGAAGAGGAGAAAGTGTCTTGAATAATTCAGGAAGATTAGAAAGACAGCTTGAAGGCATGCAGAATGAACTGCAGCACACAGAGGGACAGAAGGAGGGGCTGGAGATGGAGCAAGACAACAATGGTGGAAGTGAAAGAGATGGACGTGAGCGAGAGAAGGGGAGTGTGATGGAGAAAATGTGTGCAGAGAGAGAGAGAAAAGGAAGGGGGCAAGAGAGTGACGTTTCTATGGCCTGTTGTCAGCGGTGTGTTTGGACACATTTTGTTTTCTCCGGGAGATGTAAAGGCTGTTGTGACAGGAGGAAACTTTTCTTCTACTCCAAAACCAAAAAAAACTTATCGGTGTCTGCTGCTTTTACTTTATTTCTGTCTTGTAGAATCCTAAAGGTGCAAATTTGGTTTGGGGAAATGATGAGGCAGGCTATCGGCTCGTCGCCTGAGAGTCCAAACTCAGGGCAAAATAACTCCCCAGTTGCTTCTGCTGCTTGTTACACTGTGAGAGCAGTTTATTAAGTGACTCGTGTGAGTGTATCAGCATTTATCAACTCCTCTCCTCTCTGGAAAGAATGCTTTTTAGAGATAAATCAAGAAAATCAACTACTGTGTGAAACTGAGGAAGCACGACGATAGAATTTTGGAAAGCAAAAGAAGGACACGCGGGGAAATTACACCGTCGTTTACATCCCAATTATCATCCGCTTGATTCGAACAGATCGGCTGCTTGTTTTGTCCCCCTTTATCAAAATCTACACCGCGCTCAAACGTTCCCAGGTGCTGCTCACGGGCGTCTTGACTGACAGAAGCAAACATGCGGTGCAGAAGAGTTGACACGCTCGATTTGATACCCATTAAAATAATTGAGTT
This sequence comes from Stegastes partitus, assembly GCF_000690725.1. Lineage (NCBI taxonomy): Eukaryota > Metazoa > Chordata > Actinopteri > Pomacentridae > Stegastes > Stegastes partitus. The sequence goes on along the minus strand of NW_007577855.1, from coordinate 545,246 downwards.
TTAAAGCCACAACCACTCGTATAGACGGGGGTAAAAAAAAAAATATTTAAATTGTTTTTATGTCTTGTGATATGTAAAAAAAATATGGGAAAAAAATGTTCAGTGCATCTACAAGCGAACATACGTTAATGCTTAAAAACAGCTGTTGGCTTTCTTTTGTTTGGTGGTGTCGTTTTTTTTCCTATTTTCGTGGATTGGTGCCCAAACCTTAATGAGGGTTCGGATCATTCCAGAACAATAAGAGGAGGGGAGTGTGATAGCAGAAACATTTCCTGCTACACAACCAGCAGCGATCGATTTCAAGATTTTTTGGGGGGGGGGAGGAATTTCTCAAACGTAATCAAAGGTTGTTTTCGTCGCTGGCCAAGGTGCACCAGCTCCACCAGACGACGGATATAAAGGTTGCCGGTTCTGTCTGATTGGGTTCCGTCTGTCAGGTGTTGATGAATATTTGGTGAGATCATAAAAGCGGACGCTAATGATGTCTCAGAGGGTGAAACCGTGGCGCGAGGATGGATGTTTTCTTTGAGATATTTGTTGCTTTTGTTTAGATGTTTGTCCGTCGGTCAGACGTGCGTTTGGTGAGTGTTTGCACACGAGAATTGATGGCTGTCATTTAAATCGCATTAGACAACAGAGACGTCCTGCAGGCCTTTCCCTCAGATGTTTGCTTGGTTGATGCTTTTCCACATTGAAGGTCTGGTTAATGTTTACGCAGCTCACCGTGCACCTTTTATAAACCGGCATCCTTCATCTTCAAAAGATAGCGGCCGGACGCATTGTTAGGCCTCGGTCACGGCAAACAAAGCTGGGAATAAAGTGACCCGGCGGCTCGTGCACTTTGCACTGTCTTACAACTTCCTCACCTTCGCTGCTTCGCTCACCTCTTTCTCCTCCGCACGCTCGACGAAAAAGTTTCCTTCAGGTCTTTAGCCGCGAGTTCAAACAAGGGGGAATGGCCTCTCTCCATTTCCACCAGCTCTTATCAGTGTTTATGACTGGTTTTGTAAACCGCTGCAAAAATAAGTCGTGCACGCTCCAGACGACTGGCTCGGCCTTCTGTTTTAGATTCTGGAGACCTGCTGTATCTCTCAAACAGACAGAAACATGGACGCCAAGCCAGAACATACTGTAAGCAAGGCTGATGGTACTGTATATCAAGTGCTGTAACTAAACACTAAAAAAAAAAAAAAGAGAGACAGCCAGAAGAGATACACACATGCGGTGGAAGGGCAGTAATAGTGAAAAGTGCCCTGCAGGATCACACCAGGACTGCACTGCAGGCCACATGCAGCCAGTACTCCTACTGGGAGGGTGTGAGAGGCTTGTCACATAGCTGAGAATCCATGCCAGGCATTTAACAGCTGGTTGCATCTGAAATTGAAAGTATCAGATGTGAACTTTGAGCCTCGATCAGTCCTGAAATCACAAACTGCACTCGCCAAAAATGAAAAATACAGACATGGAGAAACTCCTTCATCTGTCTGATCATCGCTACATGCACAGATTTCCGTCTTCTTGCTGCAAAAAGTGAGAAACACAACTAGTACGAGTGTGACCGCTACCTTCTGAACTCTCTAAAAATAGAATAAATGGCTTAACTGGCCCTTAAATGGCCCCTTTGGATGAAAACTAGCCAGCAGACCTCAGTCACAGGATGAAAAAGTGGATTTGTTTTGGATTTAAGAATGATCCTTACCTTTGGAATCATAAGAAAACCCCTCTTACAATAAAAAAAATATTGGTTTAATTTAATAAAACCAACCAATCAGAGGAGTTTTTTAAAAATAAAACTGCTGCTTTGTGCACTTGTGCAACCAGAGAGCACACAATCCCCAGGAGTGAGCTCATTCCTAATAGCAGTAATTTCGCCTCAAATGGAAGCAATAGATGTGACAAATAATGCAGATACTGTTGAGTATGTTGGAGCATGGGAGATCTTGAAGCTATTAATGTCAGCAGTTGGCAGCAGACCCTTGTGAGCTGGAATTTTGGAGCTAGTTGTTGCTTGTCATGAGGCCTGTTCGAGAAGCCGTTCAATTTTGAAGGAATTCCAGTTTTGCACAGATAATAAATTCTGACAGCCCTTTGAAGATTGGAAATTAGTTTATATCAAAAAATGTCTGAGGATAATGTACAGATAGAGAGTGTGTGTGTGTGTGTGTTTGGACCGAGGGAGGAAACGCATGGAAGGCTGCCACCGCAAACCCAATCCAAAATACATCTGTAAACTCTCCTTTACGAGAATTTTGTGCTTGTTGTCCGGCATTAGTCTCAAGTGGGGGGAAAAAAAAGATCATTTTCATCACAATCGATTTCTCTGCCTTTTGACAGAGCTCAGGTCGCACTGCTCGGGGCTGATGGAATGTGTTCAGTTGTCAGAAAAGACAAAAAATCCGTTCTGAAATTTCACAGCCCTGTGTATCTGTTGTTCAGCTCAGGGCTCCCTTTGGGCAAAGTGAACATTTCTGCGGCTGCGGTTTTGTTTCATTGCTCTGGCTACGACACGTAATGCAACACAGATCCCTGCTCGCAGTGTGAGTCCGCGCTTCCAGCCAGAGCCCGAGTGTGTGTGTGTGTGTGTGTGTGTGTGTGTGTGTGTGTGTGTGCGCGCGCAGGTCCAATAGCCTCGTACGAGAAATGGAACCTCGATTCTTGTTTTTGAGAAACGCTTTGGTGCGAAGCCATGTTGCCGCTGACAGAAAGCCATATTGCGTTACTCCGCTGGCCGCCGTCCTGCACTCACTTCCTCTTGTCACCCTCGCTGGAGCTTGAACTCACCGTGGACCGTGCGGCTGCTTTTATTACAACATCCAACCCCATCCGAAACTCAGATCCTAATCATCATTATTACCATCACCGCGGTATTTATTATGATCATCGCAGCCGGATACCTGCGGACGAAAACACGCCGAGCGGCTTCGAATCTTTCCGTTCAATCTGTGCCACGCTCCTTCCAGCAGCTGGTGATAATTGTTCCCGCTGATGAGATCCAAACGATCTTTTCCCTCTTCTCTCTGTCCGTCGCTCTTATGCTGTCAGGTACGCTCTCGGGAGAGAAATCTGGACGTGCCCATTAAAAATTGTCAGCAATCTGATTAATCTTTTTCAAACCACAAGCATGAAGTTTTTTTTCTTTCTGCAGCGATGACAGCTGTTTCATTATTTTCATTGGAAGACGCGCTCTTCAGCTCAATCATGGCAGGTCGCCTTAGGTGCGAAAAGTTAAATGCATTACAAATTCAAATTCAAACACGACCAGGATGGCTCCCAAACATCTGCGAATGTGCTGCTAGCTGCTGAGGTAAAGACAAAAAGGTACAAGTTGAAGAGCTTACAAACCACTCAGCGGGTTGCTCCCAGCGACACACGAGACGCTCTGTCGATACCTGTCTCTGCCGTCTGCCAGCTACCTGTTTATGTTTGTTTTCCCTCTCCTCTGCCAGTAGGCCCTGACGTTGTACGCTGCATTTGTTTCTGCTCTAGCAAGAGAGAGAGAGAAAAGAGTATCTGAGCGTCTCTAAATCTACATTGTCTGCCGGTGGGTGTTTATGCAAACAGTGATTCCGTCTGGGATGTGTGCAGCCGTTTCAGCGCCCGAGGAGACGTCTGTTAATGAATTAATTGGTGACTTGATGCCGTAGTGAAAGCTCGTCTTAGCCGAGGGAGGATCTCTGCGTGCTGTGGGTTTGGCATGAGCTTAAGTGGGAAGAAGCAAAGAGAGAGAGAGAGAGCGAGGGGCGTTTGTAATGGAAAGGTTTTGGTTCGAGTGGGTACCGAATGATTGGGGGTAATTAAAAACCCAGCGCCAGACAACATCAGCCTGTGTTCACACATTAGACGCAAGACGCTGCAGCGCCTCACTCATCGGCTTCACCGACCACAGCCCGACTGTCTCCCGCATATATTAAGCAGCCGCAGAATTAAATGCAGTCACATGGAGGCGACGGGCGCTAATCAAGCAGCGCGCTCCGCCCCCCGCTTGGCTTGAAGCGAACAGTAGAAGATGAACTTTGCAGGACTTTGCTACCATAAATGTAAAACAACACTTCATTTCCCCGCTTTATCCTCAGAGGAATCGCTTGGAAAGTTCACGCATTGTCTCCAACTCACAACTTTGGCAATTGGCTTTTTTTTATTTGGCAGCGGCTGTTTCATTTCTTGAAGTACTCCGCCGCCGATTCAACAATTTAGCCGTCTTCCAGTGACGTCGCTGGACTCACAATGGACGGTTAAAAAACAAATCAAACTCAGTACCGCAGAACCAGAAGCATCATCTTTTTTATTTTTTATTCCACACACTCGTTTTTTTTTCCCTTGTCAAATCCTGGCACCTGCGTTACCCACAATGCAACCTGACAGGCGAGAGCTCGGTCAGACGCTGAGGTGCTGTGATGACAAGCAGACTGCAGAAGTCTGAGCTGCTCGCTGCTTCCTAACTTCTTTATTTCCAAAAAACTTGTAGTCTTCATCCTCAATTCACGCAAATGACGGCGCTCGGTATATTAAACTTCGCACAGCTCCCCCTGGAGCCACTAAAGGACTTACACAACTTTTTTTATTTTTTTATTTCACATATGCAGTTGCTAAAAACCTGTAAATACACATGATATATAAAACTCTTCAGGTTTCCCCTTAAAGCCCATCAGTTTACGCACCAGCCAGCGTCACCGTACAGTCGTCGGGTCTAAAACGCGCTGGAACCTGATTCATTGCCGCCGTACACGGACCAGAGCAGCCCCACTTGTTAACAAGGGTCATAAAGGGACCAGTAAACAGTGAAGGAAAACAGTGTGCATGAGGGAGCCCGGCCGGGTGCACGGCGGAGGCGTTGGCAGCGGCGAGCGTGTGCGTATGCGAGACCTGATCCAGCGGCGCTGTAGAGGATCAGGCCTGATGATCTCAGCACCTCTGTGTGGCGGCAGGTTAGCGAGAGCGGGGCCCAGCGCTCGCAGCCAAAGCAAATATATAATGTGGATTGGAGGCAACAACAGAGAAAGAAAAAAAGGAAGCAAAGAAAGTGATTTTAAGAGATGGAAAAAAAGGCAATTCTCCTGCACGGTGCCCCACGACTGTCCTGCTGTGGATGGTTAATGAGATTAAATGTAAAAAACCTTTTATATGCTGCGTTTAATCAGGTAAAAAAAGAAACACATCACGAGAACCTGGTGCCGTACATGTGCTGTTAGATTATGCTGCAATTACCCGAGTCTGTTCACACTTAGAAATCAAAGCCTTGGCTCGGTTTCTTACAACTCCTCCAAATCTTCTTGCAGCTGATAGGGCTGTACCGGCATCAACAACAACAATAAAAACCAGATCCTCTCCTCTGTGTGTGTGTGTGTGAGAGAGAGAATTAAAAGAGAGCAAAGCTTTTGTATACGCAGCAGCAGCAGCTCGGTGTTTGATTCAAGGTGAAAGTCCTGGCGAAAAAAAAGCCTCTCTGGCAGCGCAGCTTGCCGAGAGGACCACCTAGCACGAGCATGAGCGCATTGCGATGGAAGCAGAGGTCCTTAACACTCGCAGCTATAGATGATTAATGGCTGGATGGAGTTACACCTCCGTACGGCAGCCGCTTCGGCAGATCAGAGCGCCCCCCGCTGTTCCCGTAGCGCACTGCCGTCGTCATCCGAGTGAACTGCAACCAGCTGGAACCTGCCTCCGAGGAGCGAAGCGTCTGCGGTGCTTAATTATGTTGTAAACTCTTAGACTGGAGATGCAGATAAGGTTTCAAAGGGTTTTCTCGAGCGGGGTAACCCTTTAAGTGTTATTAGGAAGGCAAGAAACAAGCAGGGTTAAAACTGAGCTATTTCTGTCTTTCGTTCTCTCGCACAAACACGGTTGGAGAAAGCACCTGTGACAGATCAAGCAAGAGTCAAACAATCTCATTTTGCGTCAAACACGCTCACACGCCGCCAGAGGAGAATACCTTCCCTGGAATTCCTCCTGCATGCGTGCGTGCGTGTTGTTGTCGAGAGGCCGATGGTGATTTATCAACAATGATTTTTGTCTTTCCCATATAAGTCGGGCTTGCAGGGCTGCGTGGGTCTGCTGTGTGCGTGGCAGCCGGCGGGTCAGCGGAGGTTTGTAGCGCCCGGTCGTCATGGATGCCTTTAAGACACAAGTTGTGTTTGTGTGTGTGGGCCTGTAATTGCCCGTATAAGTGACAGTGATACATGCAGCTATTAGGTTTTTTTAAAAAATCTGTGTCCTCAAGGATTGTTGGATCCAAAAAAAAAAAAGATGATAATGAAGCTCCACTTGCACGCAGCAGGTCGACACGGCTGCACAAAGAGAACTCAGTCAGCAGAGGTCAGCACAAAGTAGACGGATTTGCAATAAAGTTTCGGACAGGATGCGACGCAGGTTGATGGGCAGGATTTCTAATTAGGAGTCGACGGGGTCATCGCTTGTTGTTGGAAATCTGCAGCGTGAGGTCGTGTGTGAGCGGTTTGCAAGTAGTCAAACTTCCCATACCTGCCCATATAATGTGAAAAACATTAAAAAAATAAACGAAAACAGTCATTTTTTTGCAGCTATTGTTGTTTTTTGTGCACATAACTGATGCCTCTGCACGCATCCTGTGTGGATGTCAAACCGCACACCCCTACTGAGAGAGAATAGCGCTTGTGTACCTTATATGTGCGTTTGGTTGTGTGAAGTGGAATGCAGACTTCTGGGAGGGTACTTAGGGGAAAGTTTGCGGGGTCATCTCAATTTGCCAGGGGTGATCCCAGGTTAATCCATCACTCATTAGCTCTCACAGACAAGACACCGGAGTGGGGTGAGGGGCTACACGTTTTCTCAACAATGCTCTCTCTCTCTCTGTGTTCCAGAAATGACCACAAAAAAAAAAAAGCGAGCACATCTGTTGGAATAAAAGCTTTTGCCTCGTTTGCCCGACACCTTTTTCCCCTCTTGTTAACCCTTTCTCGCTCGCCGGGCCCGCTGCCTCTGGGGGCGATACGGCCGGTTAATTAGGGTTTCGGTGTCCAACTGAGAGAGGAGCTTGGCCTCAGCTGATTTAGCTACTCTGTAAGGCTCATTATGGGGACAAGAAAAGAGACTTTAGGGGTGTGCGAGAGAAAGTGAGGGAGAGGGGGGGAGATATAAAGACAGAGAGAGCCTCTTGACTGAGCGTACTACCAGTAAGTGCTGTTTAAATAGCTTCCACTGCTGCCGGGTCTCAGGGCCGCAAGGATGAGAGCGGTAATGTGGGGACCCCCCCCTCCCCAGCCGAATAAGTCATCGGGTTCCCACGTGAGTCCCCTCGCTGCTTCTAATAACAAAAGTATCGCTGGAGGACGACAAAGCAAACAAACGGGCCCACTTACGATAAGGAAATTATAAGGAAATTGAGTCATTAATGGTAATATTTGTGTTATGAGATGATGATCGCGCCGCAAAAAATTCCTCTCCAAAGCCCCCGGTGTTTTTTATCTGGAGCTAAGACCCAGACCTGTATGTCACATGTAAGGAAAAAAAAAACTTGGCCTCAGTCTCACTCACTCTGTCTATCTTTTGCTCTCTAACCTCTCGAGACACTTAGAGATATTGGAATGATTATGTTCCCGGTCTCTGTAGATATCCAGATGTCCACCTGATGTAAAAAAAAAAAAAAAAAACCTGGAGAATGCATTTCACCTTCTTTCTTTTCCCCCCTCCTCGTGTTTTTTGGTTGTATTTTTCCTCTCGTATTTTTCTACCCTGTGCGGCCGCGACAAGCCGTTGGCCGGAGATGAAAGTCGAGGTGGAGCGCGAGCGATGGCCAATGGGAGACGGTTCTGCCGTCTACCAGGAAAGACGGAAAGCGTGGGGCGAGGAAAGAGGTGGATGGATGGAGGGATGGAGCCAGTCTGTCCTGCCGTTTGTTTTATCAGTAGCCGATGCCGACTTTTGGCGAATATAGAAGCTCGATCTTTTTATTGTAATCCCGTCCCTGAACATTCACCTTTTTGACTTTCCCCCGATCACGATTTAAGTGTGTTTCCTTTTTTATTCTTCTGTATGTTTTAAATTCACTGGGAGGAGCTCGGGGTGGATGGTGGTGGTGGTCAACAGTGCACCCTGTGAACATTTAGGCATTAAAAGCAGTTTGGGTTGAAAGGGAAGGATTATGAGTCACTTATTTAACCAAGGCTGCAATCTTTTCCTAATCTCAACCAAATGCTTCTGTGTTGTCATGACAATAAAAGCAGATGTTGGGGGAAATAAATGAGTTTTAGTGAATATTTTTCCGATACAGTCAGTGAGGATGGTTTAATTTATAGGAGGCGGGTTTGACTCTTGATATTGGAAAGCCTTTAAAAAAACATACTATTTTTTCTAGAAGCATCCGAAGCGAAGCCAATGGGGAAGTTCAGTGAAATAAAAAATAAGTTTGGTTGAAGAAATTGCGACAACTCTGGCAGTTTTTGCAAATGACGTAAAACAAACTGGAAGTTGTGTAAAAACTGGATAGTTAATTATTACTTTCTGTATTTTTAGGAACTGAGCTTCACTTGTGATAAGAGCCAGCTGTGATCCTATTTACATAAAAGTGTTTCGAGGCTGGAAACCAAATTAATCTCTCAATCAAGACATTTTATGCATTTCAGTACATGTGTGGTCAGACAGAAACTTAAGAGAACAACCTGCAGCTTTCATTCTGCCTCCTACGATGGCCGCCGGTTTCCAACGCAGGAACGCGGAGCAGCACAGTTTCCACTTTTAGACGACGGTGTTGGGTTTCTTCGCGGGGTTCCTCCAGCAGTGGGCGGGAAATTAAATGAACTCTTAAGTCTTCATAACAAACAAGGTCGGTGAAAAAATAAAGAGTGAGCCGATGACAAACAAAGATAGAGAGGAAAAAAAAGAAACAGACGAGTTAGATTTAAGGAGAAGGATAACAGCGGCCGGTGTTTGGGTCGCTGCCGCGGCCGGCGACCTCTTCGGAAACGAGGCGCCGATTTCATATTTGACGTTTACAGTTCGACGGGAGTGAAATTGATAAATCTAGATTGTGTGTCTCTTCGGAGCCGGTTTTTATAAATCAGCTGCAAGACGTTAAAAAAAAAAAAAAGCTTCACCAAAAGGTCAAAGTATTTTCTGAAGCCATTTTCATCAGATTAAGCTTAAGTGGCCTATTTGATAATTATAGTCAATTTTCCTGGCCCGCTGAGCGGCACAATCATCGTGTAGCTGAGAGTCGACCTCCTGCCAGGGTAAATATAAATGAATATCCGCCGAATCAATAACACATTGGGGGTAATGCTTCTTTTGACATCAATTACACAACCACTTACATTTCATTGGGACGCAGATTAGTCATCGGGCTTACAATCGTTTCTGAAATGAGAAACTGTGAAAACTTTTTCCTCAGTTTTTGAAATCCAGCTGCTTTAATAGACACTCAGTATGTGGGGATACGTGCTCTCTTGATTTGTGTTCGTTTTGTATTTGTCTCAGTTTTCAAAATCTCACCTTGATCATAATAATAATCACGTCTAATCAGCAATAATCAGCTGGACCAAAACGATTTCAGGAGAATCGTAGCTCGACAACATCTAAGTTTAGACTTTTAGCTCAGCCTTGTTGGATTAAATCTTTCATTTGACATTATATGAGACAAATAATGAGGCTTTTACCCTCCTTCTTTCAATCTTCAGGCTGAAAGGAGGTGAGTCCTGATTCCACTTCCTCCCTGTTCCTCTTTCAGTTCCACCACAATAAAACTCTCTGTGCTAAGCTTCAATCTGCACCTACTATTATCTTAAAAATAGCACCCATTGTCTCTGGTGACATTATTAGCGCAGCAAAAATTGCACTTTCATTGCAAAACGCTGAGTTTGCTCTGAGTGTGTGTCATTCGTTTGCTTGCTCTGGCAAAGACCAGTCCTCCCTTCGCTAATTGCCTTCTGCCGATGACTAAATTACAATGGGGGGGTTTTGGGTTTCTGGATCAGAGGGGTCTCTTTTTCCTCCATCTCCACTTCCCAAATGTATCCTTCCTGCCTGAGTCAGAAATGTCACATTTGGTTACAGAGGATATGAAATGCTGCAATTTTTTTTTTGCTAAAAAACAGCTTCCCCTGAGAAAAAAAAAAAAAACTTAAGGGCTACTGTTCCAACATTGCAATTAGAGCAGTGGATGCATGTAAATGTGTGTGTGTGTGCCGGCATGCACGACGGTCTGCTTCGTACTGAACGGTAGGCACAGTGCCACAGCAGAGGAGGGCAGTAAATGTGGTTCTGGAGGAAGTACAGTAAAAATATCTCTGCTCCATCAGTGTCAGAAACAATCGGCGTGCACCAAACCAGCTGCCAACGATAGGAGTCCGTCTGCTGTAGCTGCTGCAGGACGGCAGAGCGCTCCTGGTTTTCCACCAATAATGGATCCAATCAAACTTGAACGGGATACATTATTATTATTATATTGTTTAGCGGTTATTACCTTGACAATTTTTATTTGGCTTTTCAAAAATCTACTTGACCAAGTGCTTCATAAGGCAGAACAAGTGGTGGAATCTACAGGTTTTATAAGAAGCAGAGCAACTGAAGCACATCTGTGTCATGTACTGCATTGCTGGTATATGTTTATTTTTTATTTTTTTTAACTTTATTGAGAATAAATAGACATTCATACACACAATGCTGCGGAATACAACTATCCTGTGACATTCAGCTTTTGTTCTTGGTTCCCATTGCGAGTCTTTTTTACTAATTCTGCAAATAAATGCTATAAGATTAGAAAGGTATTGAATTTATTGTCCTTGTAGACGGATTTATTAACATTGTGCTGATCTGCGTTTAAAAACTGTCGCAATTTTTGTACTGAAAAGAGAAGATCACTTAAGATGCGTTCGTTTGGTTCACAATTAGAACCTGCTTGTACATTTAACTACTTAAGCGTGATTTATTAAAGGGCTTTTTAATTTCTACAACTACTACAACATCATCTTATGCAATGCCACTGACATTGCACTGAACTTATTCATGTCCAATTCACCTGCAGCTTAAATTAAACCTCATGTACAGTGCTGAACAAATTCACCAGCCAGTATAAGGTTTATGCCACAGTTGACCTAAATTAACAGCACTGGTAATCCCCAACATAATGTTTTTATGTGTCTGTAATGGTTAATACACCAGTATGTAGAAGCTCTTTAACCAAAATGATATTTTTTAATGGTAAAATATAATATATATTCTTCTTCTTTGCTTTTGCGCCCACTGTTCTTTTTATTTCTTTTGCATTTGTCATCAAGCCACCACTGTGGTTGCAGATAAATAATTTAAGCGGCTGAAACTGGACAGTGTACTTGTGTCAGAGAATCTGGCTACGAACTGCTTTGGAAAATAATACTAAATGTCTTCAATTTGCATTTACAGCATCGTGTTCCTGACAGCTTTGGATTCGTAGCTGAGTTTCAAGCACAGATCTGACTTCTTCTCTGAGCCCAAATACAGCGAGTGCCATGAAAGTGATGCATATGCATGCACACACACACTCTTGCCACATTCTGATCCTTTTGATCCTCTCCTTCTCTTTGAAATGTGCAACTCTTGGCCTCCCTGCTCGCTGGCATTTACTGTGACTGTGCGCTCAGGTTCATAGTTTCAGAAGACAGTCATGTTTATATTAAGCGCTTTAATAAAGCAGCTCTGAAGGGATTACGATCAATTGCAAAATTGCTGATCGCTGCTGAGATTTGATCATTATCCCACAGGATGGAGCTAACTACCGAGCTCATCTTGTCACTCACTGGCGCCCATTAAGCTGCAAGTTGTTACTTCTGCATCTCCGAGCCAATAACGTGCGCGGGACGTCTCGCTCGTTGGTTCTGCATCCGTTTTTTTTTTTTGCGAAAAAATCAGTTTCTTTATGAGCTCATCTCTCCACATTCCCTCTCCGCCGCCTCTTCCAAGAAAAACACCTGAGCTGTGGCGAATGCTGCAGGTTTCACGGTCCGTTTGTGACCCACTGCAGACCGAGCCCAGAGAACGAGGGAAGAAAACTGCAGCGACAAATTATTTCTCCCTGCGCTCTAAGGTGCACAGTGAGGGGTTAAGAAAGAAAGAAAGAAGAAGAAGAAAAAAAAAAAGAGGAGAGTGGGCCGTTGAGGAATTCAGGTTAAAGTTTAAGAGTGTGCTGTTTTAAAGATGGATGCGAGCTGAGGACAATAAATGTGTCACAGAAGTGAAGGAGCTGGCTTTCAGTGGCTTCCTGCTCACTCCCCTCCTCTGGAGACGAGACTTGTGCTCGGCTTGGTGGCAAGAACTCAAAAATGCACACACACACACACACACACACACACACACACACACACACACACACACACACACTGAGAAGACTCCTTAGCTACACTTTCCTCATCATCCTGTCTTCGTGCTGCTACATAAAGTCCCGCCTTTAAAGCCAGATGCAACAGAGACGTGCGATATCCACCGTTCTGATTTGTCTTGGCGAGGACAGCTTCTCTGATTGGACACTTTGACAACTTTGCCGTTTGTTTACGTTCTGGCTGCAGCCGACTGATGATTGCGCGCTGCTCGTGATGTGCACAGTCTGGTGTTCTGATGAATTTTCAGCTATCCTCCACACATGTGTGCACTACCTCCTAGGGGGATACCTTCCAATGACTTCTATTGGAACTGCAGATTGGTAAATTCGCCCCCTTTCTTCTCTGTAGCTGTTGTTAAATTGAAAACATCTCCTGGTTTTCATTTGCGGGTCAGCTGGTGTTGTGTGCATTTTAACTGAAGTATGTCATTCAACTAAACCAGCTTGGAGAAATCCTGCACGAGTCAAACCACAAACTAAAGATCTCCTGTATTCGGGGTAATCGGACGGCGCTGCTGACACGATTTCTCGCTGCAACCTGCCTCCGAGGCCAAATCTGCCCCCTTGACAGAAGTGTTAGTAATTGACAGGTTGTAAAAGAGGTCGGGCAGCCAAGCGGTGGAACTTCGATTCATCGTGAGCTTCGGACACAAAGGGATGGAAACGACAGAGAGCAGAACAATCTGTTTAGTTAAGATTTATTTCTTTTGCATTCCATCTCTCCTGCTCCTCCTCTGCCACCGGATCAACTCGTATTTCCTCTCCTCTCCTCTCCTCTCGCTGCCTAACTGCCCCGCCGAAGCCATTTATTTTCACGCACTTATACGTTTTATAGAGAAATTTGTCAGAGCTCCACTCGCTAATGACATCTGCAGCGGAGAATGCCTGGTTTTCCTCAGAGAGAGAAAAAAGAAAAAGGGGGGATGAGGAGCGAGTCGTGGCACATTTCAGAGGAGGGCTAACTTCTGTTGGAGTGGATGTCAGCGCGGGTGTGAAGGTCAAACGTTTCCCACCTGCTTAGCGAGGAGGAGGCGGTGGTGCTGCGGCGGCTAATAAGCTTAGAATAAAACAGTATTGAGCGGAGCTTAATGCGAGCATTTACTGCTCTGGCGACGGTGACTTCTGTGTGTTTCTCTCTCTGATCACAAGCTTCACTGTAGGGAGCTAATACAGAGATTGTTTCAGAGAGCTGATTTCCTCAATGTGTTTTTAAGTGTTGTAGCTCATTGTTGAGGTTGGAGGAAAAAATGGCAAAAACAAGCTCCACTCAGCTGCTCTTCTGGAGAGTTTCTTCTCATGTGAGTCTCATCAACAGCTGTTACTATGGAAACTGAATTAAATTTGTATTTACATTAAGAACCTCTTTGCTCTTGAGTTTTAAGAAATATTTTCCAGAGCAACGACCGAGCGGACCCCGCGACGGTATTTTTGTCGACGGCCGTTTTCCAAGATCAATAGTGAACTTTTAGTCTCGACAAGAGCTGCAGTTGCAATTTCCAGAAAACCCACTTGTGTCAATAATTTTCATCATATTCTTAGATGTTTACACAGTCGCAAGAAGTCCAAAAGAGCGTTTCTATCTCGTCCAACGCTCATCTGCTTATCCTCAAGGCTGACTCAGTCCAATATGGGAACACTTTCCAAGGAAAGGTAGTGAACGCCTTCTCCCACGGGGCTCTTCTTCACAAACTGTAGGTATAAAATGTGCTCGAGGGGAGGAAAAAAAAAAACGAGGAAAGAAATAAAGCGAGGAGCCATTATGACCGCTGATGAAGATATCCCATGTCTTCCTTTCTCTTTTCTCCAAATCACGAAGGAAGAAACGCTCTCTGCTTTTTTTCCTGCCTGAAGGGCCAAATTAACTCATCTAATCTTCTAAACATTTAATCTTCAAACACTGTTTATTTTCTCAGCTCGCAGCCGCCAATCAGTGTTGGCCGAGCGCGTTCTGCTATAATACGGCGGCTTTACAATCTTCGGTAAACGCTGTTGGAGCGGAGTGATGGCCTTAATTGCACAGGCCGCGGGATTAGCATGAATCACGGCTACGGAGGAGCGTGAGTTAGCCTCGTGTAAGCTCCGTCTCATTGTCTCGCTCTGACAGCGCCGGCCCATCCCTGTCAGCCCCGGGGCCAGCGATCCACGAGACGACCTGCCAGGAGTTATGTGAACCCAAAACACTATGGATATGCGAGTCCCATAGAAACCAAACTCACAAAGTAAACAGACTGGAGGTGATGTTTGACGTGAGCAGGGAGAGCACTTGTTTTGGGAAGGCTCGGAGATCCGTCTCACCTGTTTCCGATGCGCGGAGTTTGCGGACGTGTGATGCTTCTAGCGGAGGAGACAGCGTTGGGTAATGGCTGGATGTAAAACAATAGAGAGCACAGACTGTAGAGAAAGGTTCTTATGCTTGGCTTTGACAGCCAGGTGGCAGGGAGCTGCAAACCATCGCACAACTGACGGCTAATGCTGGAGGAAGGGCAACGTCTCAGATAGTTCACACTGTGATTATCAGATCAGACACTAGAAAGGCCAACACTTGTTTCTATAATCCGCCCTCACTTTGAAAAGGAAACATTGCTCCATCAGTCATACACAGCGCATTCATACAGCATTCAATTAACAACTCAACTGCTCTCAGAGATCTCTGGTCTTCCTGAGGCAGGAACTGTAAATCCACTTAGTTCCAATCATCATCACGCTCGGGAAAATCTTTTGCCGTCGTGCCACTACATCCGTTCACACATGAGGCTCCCGAATATTGAGGTGTTACGTCTCTGCCAGCGCTGTCAGCTCAGTTTCCTTAAAGATTTTTTTTGCATTCAGTGTTTGGCCTATCTGGCAAACGGTTTACTATCTGACTGTTTTGTGTTATCGCACAGCGGATCGTTGTCTGGACTCAAAGTTTGTGTAGATCTGAGCATCGCTCCTAAAGCTGTCAGTCCCTCACGCTATTAAGACAGCTGCTCTTAGTGGGTATTGTTCAGCGGGGAGCTATGGGGACCTGACAGGCCTAAGAATCTTTATTCACCCTAAAGGGCCTTTCAGCGCTATAGTGTTGAATAGGACCTGCCAGCGTCATCCTCCAGCCATGGCATTTTTATGGCATAGCTGACATACACACAACGCACTCTCGTCAGCCTCGCCGTGGCTCTAGCAAGGCTCCTTTTTATCCCTGCACTGTATGTCAGCTGGTGTTTTCCCATAGACACCAGTTGGAGGAGATCTTTCGCAGGCAGCACCACTTTATCTCAGAATTACTCACGCAAACACTCACACGGAGGCGCACACGCTTTAACAGCGACGGTCGCACAAATAAAGACGGACCGGAGGGAAGGAGGGAACCTCGCTCACGCACACACACCTTCTCACGCACACACACACACACACACACTCTGCTCTATACACACCACTCAGACAAAAGACCGTTGATTACTCAGCAAATGGATGCACCGCTGATCACAGAGCAGCCCTTTTACAAACTGGTCTATTATGCAGTCTCAGCGTGGGGTGGAAGTGTTGCAGGGGCCCGAGGCGGTGCGGCTTTGGAGGGCTGAAGGACTGTGTGAGCGCGTGTGCGTGAAAACGTGCGCACATGCATCAAGGCTGAGAAGTGCTCCCATGCTGCGCCGCCTAACGAGAGGGCAGGTCAGCCATTAAATGGGCACTAATGCGGGAAATTGGAGGCCATTAGGCCTTTCTTTGTTGTTGTGGCTCTGTGTGGCTAGTTAGGCTCTTGAAAAAGGAAAGGCCTTATTAGCCCCCACATGCAGACAGACAGTGAATATATGGGCCATTTAGCTCGGCGTGGAGCGGGCCGACCCGCCGCTGGAGGCTGCAGCGGATTGTAGAGCTGCTCACAAATGCGACGTAGCTTTAAAATTGTTTTGATGTTTTAAAGGCTTTCCAATCGGCTATTTATTCGCATTCTTATATCAAAGAGAAAAGATATACTTTGATAAATATATGTGCTTTGAGTGAGCATACCTGACGAGTTTTCAGCTTCAGAACTGCAGAAAATGTAGATTTTTTTTTTCTTCTCATAATATTATACTGTTAGATTCATTTAGGATGTGTTCAAAGGCAGATTAAAAGCAGAGATGGTGCATATTAAACTTGGTAAAGTGCAGGAAAACAATCAGAGCACCAATTTTGTTCAAATTTTAGAATATTGTGACCAAAACTCGCTCAAACATCTGATATAAATACAAGCACAGTTCTCATTTAGGAAGTCAGTTGAATTGAATGGATAGAAAATATATATCTAAATAAAATCAGTGTCAACATGTTCAGTTATTCCCATGCTTTCAGGCTGTATATGGACCTGTGCCCTCCTCTGCTGGTATTTACTTCAGTCCGCTATAAACCCACGGATTAACATTAACCTTCGCGCTGCTGTTAATAGCTTCATAAGGGATCCCTGCTCGCAATGAAGCGAGGCAGTTCTCACAGCTCTTTAGTTGCATCAGTCAGATAATCAAACTACATTTTATCACCCACTGACAGAACACGCGGCGAACGCTCTGCCCGGCGCTGGGAATTGCATAATTTGCCCAAATCTGAGAAAACATCTGAGCGTTAAATTATGAAGCAAAGAAATGAGAAATAAATAAGCAGCCAGCCGGGTCTGACAAGTGAGTAAAGGCTGCTTGATGGCAAATGGAATCTGTCCGCTGGAAATCAGTCCTCGCCGCATGTTTAATCTGCCTTTGATAATCCTGCAGGACTGATGAATATTCTGTATGACTTGATCTCAATTAGCCAAGTCTCCTCGAGTCGGGCCTTGCAAGCAGCAGCAGCAGATTGATCCTTTTCCTCCGTCTGTCCGCCCCATCGTTTCTTTTCCCAACCACTCTTTCTTTCTCTATATATATATTTTCCTATTTTTTTCACCCTCGCCACAGAGTTTATAAGGCTTATTAAAAATACAAGGCCGTCTTCGGGGGGGCGACTGAGATCCAGAGTTTAGTCGGGGTCATTAGAGACACAGCGAAGAGGGCAGGAGGGCTCACAGGGGGCTAAAGTGCTGCGGCTAATTGGCTGCAATAAAGGAATTAAATTAGCCTGATATAATCTCTGCAGTTTGGGCCTCGCTCTCCCATCCGCTCCCTCTTCCCACTCGCCTTGCACCTTCGCTCCGTCGGCCCGGAGGTTCGCGGCGTTCCCAGGGTGCTTCCCGCTATAGATGTACATCAAACACAAAAACACTTCAACCCCCACATCCTTCACATGTACAGTGCAACCTGTCTTTAACACGCTCTGTTAGGAGAACGTTCTCAAGGCCCTACCCCAGATGATGTGGGGGTAAAAATAAATGAGAAAAGAAATGGGGAGGTTGGACTTTGTTACACAGAAAGTTGTTTTTGATTCATTTAATTTGTAAATCTGGAAATTACATTTAAAAAAAGCCTTAAAAATGTGGGAATTAACTTTCATTGCTATTAGTTGTTTTAAAATTCGTGCCGTTGACTCTTTTCTTTCGGAGTCTTGTGCTGAAACCTGATAAAAACATTCAGCAGCCTCTAAAACGAGGCTCATGTTGGAATCAAAGAAAAACAACAGATTTTCCTTCGTCTGTAATTTACAGCTAACAACAATATGTGTAGATACTTGTGTTGATTTTATTATTATTATTATTTGATACAGGACTCAAATATCTTGTGGCGACATTTAAAATAATAAATATCATTTATATAATGGCATAATTGGATCTTAAAAAAAAAAGACTTCAAACACAAAGTTCAGCACGTCTGTCATCTCAGTCTCCTAAATACTCAATTAGCTGTGCTGTTATTTAGTAATTCCTGTCTCTATCGTGCCAGCGTCTGGATCGACGACCACAGTAAGAAGAATGGTGATTTATAAGAAACTAAATAAACAGTCGACACAGGGCCCGAAAACAGGATACAATTAAATTAATTGTAGCTATAAAATGGATTTATAAGCTGATGTGTAACTGAGGGCATCTTGGTTACAGAGCAAATGTTTCCGTCATTTCGCATCACTCATTGTTTTGGCTCAACAATTATTAGCGTTTTGAAAAAGTGAAATTCTTCCGTTGTTTTGGGAGAAACAGGGCTTGTCGGCGACGGGGAGACTCGTCCCTCCTCAGAGGTTCTCTTCATTGGTGTGGTCAGACATCAGTCTGCTGGGGTTACCTGTCGCTAGCTCGGTGTTTTTATATCACTCCTCCCCGAGAAAATACATCAACAGGGAATTAATCTGGCTGCAAAATGATTGTTTGGGGATGTCGAAGGAATCCAAAACATTAAAAGATAATACCAGCATTGTTTTGGTGTCACTTTATGTCATCCTGATGCTGACAGTAACATTTTTCTGGCTGCTGTGTGTTTACAGTCAACATAGTTTTATATATATATATATATAAACGCCTGAGCTCATCCACCACCAGTTAGTCTTTATGGCGTCAAACCTGAACCTACTTCTACTGAAGTACTGCACAAAGTTAGTTTTGAGTATTTCCTTTTCATGCAAATGTGTATTTTTTCTAGGGGTGGGACTTTAACGTGTTAATTACGATTAATTAATTGCAACAAAAATAATGTGTTGAAAAAGTCTGTCGCTATCTGTAGCAAATTTTCTAAACCCTTGTCTTCTACAGGCCAGAGCAATCCATTTCACAAGCAAATTTGTGAGTTTCCCAGATATCAATTTACTAATTTTGGCTCTGAATCCAGTCATTGGGTCCAGTGTGGGCCACCGACACCGCTTGCTCGTACTCAGATCCAGGACTGCTAGCGCTAACAGCTCTGGCGGTTTCTGTGCTCGCTGCAACACGCTTTGCATTCAGGTGGTACCGTCAGCTTGATGTCCTTCGGTGGGATGCAAATTCTTTTTTGCACAAGTTGCACAAAACCTTGTCAAGTCTTCCATCAGGCAGTTTTTTAAAATGAAACTCGCCCTCCATCAGTCCAAGCGATGCACTCTCATCGGATTCCTTCATGTTTGTTGTTGTTAGCGTAGCATCATGTGATCAGTGGACCATGAAATCGGGCGCTGATTGTCTGGATGCAAACTGCAATAAATTTTTTTTAACGCGTTATTTTTGTTGTAATTAATTACTCGTAATTAGCGCTTTAAAGTTTATTAGAGGTGGGGCTTTAATGCGGTAATTACGCATTTATTAAAGCATTAAAGTCCCCTAATTTTTTCTTAACTCCAAAATACAGAGCAATATTACAGCTTCATAGACCCACAACATATAACAACTATTTGGTTTTCAAATGAAGGTTTTACCTACAAAACCGTAGATGAATTTGTAAAATATGATGCAGCATTGAGGAATAATATTATATAGTTCAAAGCAGCTTCACCAGCGTCTGCAGTGAAATACTCAATTATGCTAATAATCTACGTAGTCGTTTATATGTGTCCTAACAGTCACATGGGTCCAGTTTTTAGTTTGTATATAGACTACTGAATAGGCCTTCTGGGCTCAGGCTCAACGGTCAGTGGTGTCTGAAAACACAGGAAATTATTATTAACATTTCTTTTGGGAAATTCAAACTGCAAACGACAAAACTAGTAGAATCTGACTTTATCTCTGAGTAGGAGGGATGGAGTCATGTTTACATGTTAATCACTGAGTACTTTGGCATGATTGTAGTTTTATTCCATTTGCAGAAAATAAAAGTTCTAGCACCACGAATAACCGAACAAAGACCTGAAAGTTTTAAATAATAAATAATACGACTCAGACATGTTGCCTAAGAGGTCTGTCTTTTACCTAATGTTATCTTTCCTCCTGGATACTCGCATTTATCTCTGTACATTTTGCATTATATCATGTCTCTGTGCGTTTTTATAACTTATGTGAAGCTTCTTGCACTGCCTCGCCATTAAAAGGTGCCGTACAAATACGCTCGCCTCGTCTAAAAGATGAATAACGTTGTGGATTTCACAAACATTCATCATCAACAGCAATGATAAGCTGTGACTTGTTTGACACCAGTTTTCTCTAAACACAAATAATCCATCCTTGTAGATTGATCTTTATAAACTCGTGGGTCTTGCGCACATTACTGGTTCTGAAACGGATCCCAGTGCGGTTTTGATCTGATTCTGTGTTTCGCCACGACGAGCAGCAAAACCTCCCAAACTTTCCCAGCATGTGTGTTATGTGAGCGAGAGAGCAGGCAGCAGGGAGCCGAGCACCGTGGATCCAAAATACAGCATGTGTGTGTGGTTTGTGTAACTGGGGAAAGTCTACTTTACTGACTGCCTTCATGAGAATTGAATGCACCATCGAGGGAGCAGCGAGTTGTTCCAGATATTTGGGGAACAGCTGATGAGAAATATTTGCAAAGATAAGTTACTTTAAACTTTCTTTCTACCTTGAAACTTCTTCAACCACAAACATAGTAAAGACAGACCCATTATTTGTCCATTCTGTCCTAGGAGGGGGTTCAGAAGTTAATCTGATTACTTTTCAGGCCACCCGTTGGATTAAAGGTAAACTGTTCACTCGGACTCCCCTCGGTGTTTGTTTGGAAGTGAAGCAGAGCTCTGGTCGTGTTGGGTTTTGGTTTGGTTGGAGGTGACGGCAGCAGGGAGGCCGACATCTTCACCGAGTTGTGGAAATATGAGGCTTCTGTCGGAGCGTGTGACCTCCGCAGGGCTTTAAGAAAAACCTGGAGTTTTACAGCTTTGGGGTAGCGAGCAGCCAGCAGCTCCAGCCGATCTAGCACGAGTGAAAGTGGCAGCGATCGCTTGCTTGAGTGTCTCTTTACAACAAATCGCGGCTGCGACCGACATCGCTCAATTACGAGGCTTATCGTAAGTACGATGAGCTTAACCTCAACCTCCAGCCCCGTCGCTCGAATTTTCCCTCTAATTAGCCGAGCGAAGGCTGCCTCTGCGCCGCTGCGAGGCTGAGGTCAGTCGATGGAGGCTGGGAACCGCTCAAAGAAACTAATTAGCCAACTTTCCAAAACACACTCAGACACTGCGATGAGGGCCCTCCTCCTCCCCTCGTGTGTTTCCGAGGATGTGCGGGAATCAGCCGATAAACAAATCAGTTTCCTGTTAAATTCTGCAGCTGGAGGTTCAAATTTTCAAACAGCTGCAAGATTCAAATGCAGTTTTTTGTCACTTAAAGTAGTTGCGGTAAACCCTGTCGCAGGAGGTGTTGAAAAGCTTATCCAGCTAATTCAGTTCCACTTGTTTTAAAGGTATCAGTTCACACTTGTTTTTACTGCTCACCTGGGGGCGCTTACAGTCGGCCACCAAGTCCAGACTGAAGTAATTAACTTGATCCAAACCAGGCAGCCGGCCTATAAGGAACATGTAGTCTTTGTTAACACTAATTAACAAAGTTTAAAAAATCTGATTTGCTACTGCGATTGTGTGTATCTCACAGAACATATAAAGAAGTTTTCTCTCTTTAGCTGTTGAAATGTTTAGGAAATGAAGAATTAACTTGTCGTCTTGTTGTCTTTATTTGGCACCGTGATCAACCTGAAAAGGATTGTAAGTGTATCCTTTAGAAAAAATGTCACTGAGAAAACCTCCTTCCATCCCTTTCTCATTTTGGGACCCTTATTGTGCAACGTGCTCAGGAATGTTTATTTGCTGGGAAAAAATGTGAGAAAGCTCTGCGCCTCATATGTGGTTCTCTGCGATTTTGGAAGTGATAAACTAGACTTTAGAGAGTACCGGGAATGATTCCTCCAATAGCGACGTGATGTATGATGCAAGGCTTCAGCTGCTGCTTCAGCACAACACGCAGGCTTTTTTTTTTTTTTTACAGAGGTGCTGTTTTAGTGAGCAGGTGCAGTTTAGTAGATTTCCTGTTAATAATTTGATTATTTGCTTAGCAGAGATAATGCTGGATCCTGCGTGAATGGAAACGCTGTTTTACGACGGACACCTGAAGAGCTCACGCCAGACAAATTGCATATCGGCTTACGCACCTTTCGTTATTTTTAATTAAATGGGCTTTAATTTGAGCATTACAGCAGTAAAGAAACACTTGAATTGGAACCAATAACGATGTTGGGTTATTTTTTCAAAGCTGAGGGGGATGTGACACATCCTTACCCAGTCTCTGTGTGTTCACATAAAGTGGTTCTCACTCGTCCCCCATTATCCTCTGAAGCACAATACCTTGAAACACAATGTGGCCTTCAGTCCCACACCTCCACATCCATCCAGCCTGTTTGCTCTCTCCCCTCCGGTGCAGCGGCATTATTCTCACCGGGGCTGTGTTTAGGGAAGGTGCGAAACAATCTTTGTAGTGTAACAGAGACGCGTCTGCGAGGTCTGAGGCCGAGCACTGATCCTCCGGCAGCTTTTTTACGCCTCTCCACAGTTGATCCCTGTTACCTGCAGGCGTGCTCACAGATAGCTTTCACCAACCGTGGCCCGGAGCCGGAGTCTCTGCGAAAGGCTGAACCTGCCCCGTGGCGTTCACGGGTCGGATTGACAGTCGGCTCGAGGTTTTTTCAACGCAGATCGTTCAAACAGGGAGTGACATAATCCGTTTTCTTATGATTTCTGCGGCTGAAATAAGTGGCAATTTGGTGGCTGAATATTTATAAATGAAGGGGAAGTTTTAAGGCACTTTTATCCCTCGGCCTCTTTCATCCATCAACCCCGACACACGGTATCGGGTTGTGGCTATCAAGCGGGCTGGAGGGGTTTTCCAGTGGAGCCAGGAAGCGAGGCTGGGCTGTCTGAGAGGCGAAACAATGTGAGTCATGAGCAGGTGTAAATCTAGCTTAAGACAACAATAAAACATTAGATCTGTGTCACAAATAGAGTCCAGTCAGGTGGAAACAGGAGTAAAGATGCAAAAAGTCACAGAACTCATGGCGGTAAGAAAAAAAAAAGGCTTGTTTTTCTAGAAATCTGAGTGAATACATAGTAAAGTTTACGACCAATGCTCGTAAGCAGGGAGGGATGACTAATTAAACCCCTGCTATCCTCCAGGAAAGACAGAAAGTCGGAAAGCGAAGTCACTACTGATAAGAGCTGCTGTGTGTGTGTGTGTATTTTAGATATTGTAATTAGGCCCTTGGAGTGGAAGGAAGGAAGGAAAGAAGGAGTCTCAGGGGTCCCAAAAGAAAAGAAAAAACACACACAAACGCTATCACTGCACACACACAAACCCTTCCTCCATTATGATGGGCAAATGATAAAAAAGAGTGAAGAAGGTGGTGCTGAAAAACTGATGAACCAACCACAGGACACCAGTTGGACCCATATAACCCCTATTTCCACACACACACACACATACAGTAAGCACACATAGTAGAGCCACAAAACTGTATCAGAAGCGTTGCGGTTAATAATGCATGAGCGTGTCTGCGCTGGTGGAGGAGGACCGGTGTCTCGGACGGCCGGCCTTTAATGAAGTTGGGCATGTCTGCCTCACTCGGCTGCCAGAGAGTCATGAATAAACATCAGCCGGCTAATTAAACTCGGGGCTGGCAACTGTACTCATCAGTAAACAAGCGGCAGAAGAAGAGGGGGTCTCTCGCACATGCTCGCAGGGATTTGCAGTGGAGTGGAGGAGCGGCGGCGGCGGCGGCGGCAGGCCTTCGCTTTCTCTTTTAGTACAATGTGGACTCAGGAGAGGAACTTGAGGAAAAAGAAAGAAAGTGAGGAGTAGAGAAGTGTTGGAGTGGAAGAGAGAGACGAGCGCAACTCTGGAGAGCATCTGATCTGATTATTAGACAAGTTCAGAATCAGAAGCAGATTTACTGCCAGGTGTAGTTTGCACAATACGAGGAGTTTGCTCTGGTGGGTTGGTGCAACGATAAATACACACAGTGAGGAACAATGTACAAGATAAAGATATAAAAACAGCTAAAAAATAAAAGCAAAAGATATTGTGCAGTGGAGAATTAAGTTTAAATAAGAACCACAGGACTGTAGTTATTTATAAGAGTGCACGGTGTGGAGGTGGAACAATAACAGTGAGGATAATGAGATGGTGAGCAAAGAGAAAACACGTTAATATAACATATGCTGTCCATAGAGGGGGCAGGGGGGCGTCGGTGGGGGTCCTGTGCCTTGTTCTTGAGGCCAGTGGCAGTCGGGGAAAAAAAACTGTTCTTGTTGCGGGAGGTTCTGGTCCTGATGGATGAAAGAGTTTGTGTCCAGGGTGGGAGGGGTCAGCCACAGTCTTACCAGCACGCCTCAGAGTCCTGGAGAAGTTCAAACCATCAGTATCTAAATCAATGCAAATGACAGTTTTGTATGTGTGAAATACTCAAAATACGCAATTCAGTTCAGCCATTATAAAGCATGCACAGGATACAGTAAATAAAACAAGAGGTAACCACAGAGAAAGTTCTGCTTCTTTTTACTCAACTCTGAGTGTAATCAAACTTATAAGAAGTCATGTTGTAATTAATAATTAGGATTTTTACCACTGCAGAAGCCGTTAGTTTTGCGTAATACATCTTCACATACATGCAGGTGAATATTAACATGACATTAAGCCATTAGTCTTGTCAGTTAGGCTCAATAACGAAGAGCTGAATTAACTTAAAGAGAAAAAAATCACTAAAACATGCCTGTAATCTTCACTTCAGCTGGTCTGAAGGGGCCACAGCTGGATTCAGACAATATAAGAACCATGTGCTTTTTTTTACACTTTGCTTAAAATCTCAACCTGACCTCACTGAGGGATGCTGATTATAATCTGATGATCAATCTGCTGGTGCTGATGTAACCCCTCTGCGTTTCCTCCACAGCCTGCAACTGCAACCTCCACGCCCGGAGGTGCCGATTCAACATGGAGCTCTACAAGCTCTCGGGGAGGAAGAGCGGAGGAGTCTGCCTCAACTGTCGCCACAACACAGCGGGTCGCCACTGCCACTACTGCAAGGAGGGCTACTACAGAGACCTGTCCAAGCCCATCTCACACAGGAAGGCCTGCAAAGGTACAGAGTTCTGCTGGTCTGTCTTTCTGTTGGCCGACAGTTCTGCCCATTTCCATGAGCAGTTTGTCAACTTTGACAGAATCGGAAAGTTTTAAGATGTATACATACATATTGTAGGTTTTGAACTACATTTTGAATTGTTGTTTAAAAACTATCTCATGTGAGTTTTAAGTGAATGCGGGAATAACGTTTAACCCTCTGAATCCCGAGCAGTTTGGGCTTTTTTGTCATATTTTTACCCAATGTGGCGTCAGTATTTTAACTGCAATATAAAGTCCTGCTCCTCTATGGAAACAGTACAACCGTAACTAGTACACACAGTAATAATCCCTAAAAATTTTTTCAAAAAACGGGGGAAAAAAGTTAAATTTGTTCGATGATTTATTTTACAAAAATTGAAAAATATACGTACAACATTTTTCCCACAGGTTTTTACCAATACTGGAATAAAAAATTTGGGCTTTTCAGATATTTTTTAAATATTTTTTCAGACATTTTTAATTAGTTTCCATATTTGTCTCCTATCTGCTGTGTGTAAACACTGCCTGTAGTTCAGCCCAGTCCAGTGGAAAGTCTCTGAATTTTAATTATGTGATCGTTGGCTGCAGTTGAGTCACTCATAGCTTTTTGGTTTTGTTAAAAAGCACAAAATTATTTGATTTTTACAGAATCTGGTCAAAGCGAATGGTTTGTTTTTGGCAAAGTTTTGAATAAGACATGTAAAGTGATTTCAATGAAATATGATTTTATGAGTTTTCTCACAGATGAATAGTTCAAAAAGCATGGGAATATTGAGAATCTGATGATCTTTTTCCATCTCTAAAGTTTCTTGCTGTTGAATGTTGGACTTTTTGTGGATTTTTACAAGAATAACTTGGCTTTCAAACCTGCTGGCAGCTTTTGGGCTTCAGAGGGTTAATGCACAGCAACAGTAACCCAATAACAGCTGCTGCTTGGATTATTCAGGTCTGATACAAAAAGAAAAACGGTTTTAGATGAATTGCAGGAAGTTGTGGGGGAAAGCCGGCGATCTTCACATTCCTGAGCCTGTCTCACCCTCGTCTCCCTCTGTCAGCGGAGATGAGTTGGGGGTCTTCTGGGTTTGCGGAGGTCGTGGCGGTGGTATGGGTGGGTCAGGCTGGGTGTTCCCTCATCGACACTGAGTTATTTGGCTTAGTTCGAGGTGGGGTGAGGGGATGACAGGACAAGCAAAACAAACAGAGCGGAGGTGTGAAGTGATCCCCAGTGCGGGGCCCGGAGACGAACGAGAAGCCGGGGACGATCGCTGGAAGGAGCCGCGAAGACGGAGAGAAAAGAGGAAAAAAGTCGGGATCGGACGGGTGGCAAGAGAGTGAAATATGGGAGGGAGGGAGGGAGGATGGGGAAGGAAGAGGAACACACCCCTACGCAGGTGTGCTCACTACTCACCGCTGGATGAATCGCCTGCCATCAGCCCTCAGCGGAGATAATAAGGGTCAAAGAAAGAGAGGAGGAGGAAGAGGTGAGGGCGACTGAAAAGCAAGAGAGAGAGTATGTTTTCTCGCCTCGGCTATAGCTGCAGGGAAAGATAACAGGAGCTGGATCCCTGTGCAAACAAGCCCAGAGACACCTCAGAGGTGCTCGGCGTAGACGGAGCTCAGATGCGTGCATACCTGTTGGAGGGGTTTTCAGAGCCTCCGAAGGCAGCGCGTGAGGAAATGTTGACAGTTTAAGCCGGAGTTTTCTTATATCAGTCACCGTGAAGTAAACGAATAAACCCAATCGCCAGCCGGTGAAGAGAAAAAACATCTGTAGAACATCTCCTTTGAGGAGAGATGGCACTGCTCACTTCCTAATTCTCACATTTCCACTCGTTGCATTAGCTCTCATTAAATTCCTCACATCCAGCAACCATAACCAGCAGATTTTTTTTCCCCATCTCTGCATGAAATTAATAACAAAGCTCTTAACAAATGTTCACCACCCCTCCCTCCATCTCCTCCATCTCCTCCTCCTCCTCCTCCAGTCACTCATGACCAATATTCCTGCAGCGACTTTTAACACCTTCCGTGGCTTTGGGCCCATTCTCCTGTCGGCCAGGAATGCAAACACATATTCATCAAGACGGGACGTTGTGTATCATTAACCCCTATCCTCTGCTGTGTCTAACAGGCCGGCTTATTGTGTTGTTTTTACATTCCTTCTCATGTGTCCGAGGCTCGATTCTTTCAGCATCTCATAACTCACGTTCATGGGGGTTTGGTCGCCATTAAGGAAAAAGTTACGGCCCCGCTTTCCTCATGAAATGTTCGATCCGTCAACCTGCACGTGATATACAAGAGAAGCAATGCGATCAAACATACGCAAAATAGTGCGTTTTATTCTCAAGCCTGGAAAAATAGAATAAATCATATTTGTTGCCTTAGAAATTTTACATGATCACAGCATTTTTCAGATAATTACAGACTGTTTTTATTCCTTTTTTTTATAGGCAGCATAGCCGCTAAACTGAGAGACCTTGAAAACAAGCAACCAAACACGAACAAATACGTTAATGGCTTTTTTTTGTTGAAGCTCATATTTCGGAGCAAACAAACCAAATGAAAGCGACGAAATATGAGCGAAAAACCTCAGTTCATGTTATCAAGAATGTCGTGTTTTGGGTTTTTTTTTTTTCCCACCGCAAATAGAAAACAGTCTGTCTGAGAAAGAAAAATACATTTTCCATCGATGTGGAAATCTGCTCTCATACAGCTATGATGACTAATTTGATGTTAGAGGAGGAGGGGGGGATGGATAAATGAGTCATGAAGCGAAGTCAAAACAACGAGTCGAAAGCTGTGAGAAATGCACCTGGTGTGGACCTCCGACATCTGGAGGGAAGCGACGTCTCGTGGATACGTGG
Organism: Stegastes partitus; assembly: GCF_000690725.1. NCBI lineage: Eukaryota > Metazoa > Chordata > Actinopteri > Pomacentridae > Stegastes > Stegastes partitus. Next base: position 517,126 of record NW_007577855.1, on the reverse strand, counting down.
AGCTATTCTGATAACCGGTGCTACTGATCTGGAACCTGACAGCCTCCTTCGTCTTCATCTGTCTGCTTTTGCATGAATTCTGTCTCTGCTGGTTTTCTTTTCTGGTGCTCTGGCTCTCTCTGAAGGAGTAAAACTTTGTTTCAGGCAGATATAAACAATGAAATAAAAGAAATAACCGTCTCTAAGTAGGTGATGAATTAATCCGTCAACGCAAATGTAGATAAATTACACTTATGAGCTATTTTAGAGTAAAAATGATTCAAAAACCAACATTCTCTGTTCTCAAAGGAAGATAAATGTGAGGATTTCTGCCTTTTTTTTGTTAGTTTATTGTAAATTGAATGTTTTAAAGAAATCTGACGTCTCTTTGTTGGTTTCTATGAGGAACACAGACATTTTATAGACCAGATTATAAATGATGGGTTCAAAAAAAAGCCCCTTAAAGATGAATCAATCATGAAAACGTTATTAGTCTAGTTATTATCCGTCATTATTGTCAACCGCCGCCGCCACACTTATTTGACACAATAGTGTGTTCATATAGCACCGAGTGGAATCTCAGAGCAATTAAATGATACGATCTGCGATAATGTTATTGTTACAAGATAATGATAGTCCCATAGGCTCGTGGCAGGAGTGTAATCATGTCATACACTCATTACATCAGTGTTCCCCAACTACCAAACACTAAATCATCTCACCGGGGGGATTTATTCCTCCTCGACTCCTTCGCGTTTTCGCCGTTGCCTCTCGCCGAACTAAACAGATTTCATCATTGTTTATAAAAAATTGTCAGCTTACCCAAACGGTTTTGTTCAATTTAATCCGTGAAATTTGCCAGAGTTTTACGCGCCTCCCACCTCCTCCAGCCCCGCGTAATTACAAGCAAACACCGTCCAAGTTCTACCGGGGTATTTAGTTACATCAAAATAGACTTATAATAAAGGATCGGCGGTAATTACCCCAAGCTGACAAACGATACGAAGCATGAACTTGTTGCTTTTGCCAATTAAAACATTTTTTCGCAAACTATATTCGGAAAGTTACTGATGAACGATTTAAAGACGCGTGTCGTTGTGTTGCTCTTTCTCTTCGCTAATGAACTTCGCAAAGTCGCCACACACCGAGCTTTTTCTCCCCCCCTTCGCGTCAGACACCTTAAACGTCGCGGCCTGCCAAATTCTCTCAGGTTCACCACATCATAACTCAAGATAATTCAATGAAACTCAAACCGCAGAACTAATTTCTGTCCGCTCCTCGAGCGGCGTGGGCACTGCAGCGAAGTGACAGCAATTAAGAGGTTTGGTTATTTATTGAACTCAAAGAAAGAAAGAAGGAGAAAGAGAGAGAGAGAGAGCCCTTCTTTTTTTTGTAATTGTGGCTTTTGGAGGAGAGCTGCAGGTCGAGGAGCACAAGAGTTTGCTTTTATAGGCTACGCGTAATACAATCCTCTCGGAAAGCAGCTCATTTCCATAGGAGGGCCATTACAAGTCAAAGAGGCTGCCGAGTGAGCCCGGCCCGGTGGCTACACTTACTATAACTTCACCCCTCATTGAGCGTAAACTCAGAATCGGCAGTGTCTCAAACCGTCTGAAGCCTCAAACGCACGGACGGAGAAATAACAGCCTGAGCAGGACGGTAACGAGATTTGGAAAAAAAAAAAAGCGACAAGAGATGCACCCCGTGTGGTCTTTGAACGCCTCCGACGCGTAGCCGAGATAACAAATGTCGCCCCGACGTGACAGGTCTGTGTAAAGTTTAATCAGCTGGTGCCTGTTTGTCGCCCTGGAATTGAATTTAAAAGCAGGTCTTATCTGCATTTGTGATTTTCCTTAACGGTGCGTTCAAATAACTGCTTTTGATTAATCCTCCTCAGAGGAACGTCTGAGCCGTGAAACACCCATCTCCACACGTTGGCATCGCCTCTGCAGCTGATGGATGTAACACAAGCCTTCCAATACGAACCTCAACCGTTATGTAATCGATCAGCTGGATGATGAAGAACATATTTAGCATGTAGAGGACAGTTTGATTGAGAGGATGGTTTGTTCCAATCAGCAAGCTAAAAAAAAAAAAACTCTTCCCCCTCTCTCTCCTCGGCATATGTCTTCCATCGAAACAGTAGGTTCTGTTTTATTGACCACACATAAAATGTTTTCTGCTCGGGATTCGAAAAAATATTGCTTTTCATGACTTCACTTCTTCGCTTTGTATTTGCGGAGGGCTGATATCGGGCGTGTTTTCAATTAGAAGGACGCACATGTGTTTAATGTGTTGCGCATTAAACATCATCCGCAGAACGAGCGCTTGTCCAACTTTTTTTTTTTTTTTCTTCTCTCGGTGGCCAAAACATGACTCGTCGGGCCGTCGCAGCCTGTTATTTCGGATCAATAAAACAGCGCAAGAAGCGGGACACACCCTCTGTTGGGTAAACATGTTTATGGATCGTACAACAACCCCATCTTAGATGCATGTGGAACCTAATTATAATAGAACGCAGACTCGGGTAGCTTGGCTTCGCTCCACGGCCAACAAATTATTCTTACTGGCACGGTGCGAGAAAAAACCGAACGGAGGACTTCAAACACCGACTTTATGGTAAACGATAGGCAGAGTTCAAAATTCTCACATTGTGCAATCTCCTCGCCTGCCTTTGAGGAAGTCTTCCTCTCTTTCCCCATTAGCCAAGAACATTTTTCATGCTTTTATACGCAACTCTGTCTTCATCTAGACTCATTGTAATCCCTCAGATGCAGATTTGTGTTATTCGAAGAAAGACCACAGGTTCTCCTTCTACACACACACACGCCTGCTTCTTATCATGAAACTGTTAAGACAGAAAGGGCCTCTTCTGGTCCCCCCGTATCTCCCCGAGCCATCTGGAGTATCCATGAAGCCACTTAACTGTTTAAGTGGACGCACACTTAAAGCGGCGACTCTCGCTCGCACCTCAGGAGTGAGCCGGCGTGTTAGTCAACAGGTGGCTCGTCCGGCCGGAGAGAGTCGACCAATTTGTCATCCGGCCGGACGCCGAGTCAGTCGGCTTTCAAGTCAACGAGGAGGACCAAATGTGGAGGAGGAAGAAGAGGAGGAAGAAGAAGTGGAGGAGGGGGGTTCGTGATTCCCACCTGTACGCCATGTGCTGTGCACCTTGATTTACAAGCAGGCTTGAGGCTCTGAGCCGTGGTTCTAAGCACACGCTCTTAAAAAACATTACCTGAACTCTCTGAAGCTCCAACCCAGAAATTCACTTTACCCCGTGTGCCTCAAACTCCTGTGACATGCTCTTAAATTTACAGGCCTGAAGACGTGCTGGACCGGCCTCCACGCTGCTTACTGGCCTTCCTGAGACCATGTGTGTGTGTGTGTTAGTGTGTGTGTGTTTGCATTAGTGTGTGTGTGTGTTTGCATTAGTGTGTGCTGTTCCTCTGAACGCAGCTAGAAAGCGGTGACAGATTGGTCTGATAAAAGCACTAATAGGTACACACACTTCTAGGGAGGCGTTCTGATAAGAAGAGCGAACACACTCACACACACTCACACTCACACTCACACACACACACTCACACACACAGCGAGGACAGATAAGAGCGGCAACAGAAGCTGAAACACAGGAAACAGGCAATAGAGATAAAAGGGAGAGCGCGATAGAGAGACGAGAGGAGGAATCCTGCTGGAAAACACACCGTCCTACAGAAGTATGGACTCGTCTTGTAGCTGCCTCACTTGTCAGAATATCTCACGAAACAACAACTATGTTGTTTCCGAGAGTCAGAGGTCAATCATAAGGAGAGCAGATATTACATGACTGCTTTACAGCGGTCTTCTCCCCGAGGCCTCTCTGTAACTCTATTATGCAGCCTGATTGAATAACAACCATATAGGTCAAAGTAAAGTAAGATTGCATTCTGACGCTTTCCTAGAGAATGATTAAAGTTGCGCAGATGCATAACAATCACACAGCATGACGCAGTTCAACCCCTTCAGCCGACACACACTAGAAATGTGTGATTTTGATTGCACGCACAAGCTTATTTATAATAGAGACTAATTTCAATACAAAGGGAAGGAATGATTGTGTTCAAGCTGGGATTTGAACATGTGGCCTCAACAGTCTGTGCGGTTAAAAACAAACCAAAAAAAAAAAGGCCAAGCTGCTAAATACCCCCACAAACCTCAAAGTACATTAATTCAGCTGAAGGCTTTGAAGGCTTTCAGAGTGACAAGTGACAAAAAGCAGAGGAAAAAGAAAAAGATCTGGAAGGAGGGGCAGCGAATGAGCAGAGCCGCATCACTGGTTTTCCCAGGAAATAAACAGAAAATAAAGCACTTACAGGGTGAGAAATATGGTGATGAGAGCTCAGTGACACACACTGTTTTTGGCTTTGTAGGTGTTTTAAGTGAAAAAAAAAAAAGGGGGGGGGAAAGTGATGAGAGATCTGGACTGGATTACACCGTCAGGATTTACAGTTTGGACTGTTTGGAAGCCTTCAAGCTTCGTCTCCTTGCACGAGTCACTACTATTTACGTCCGAAAATAGATGAAAACAAACAAGCCTCGGACAACTGTTAGTCAGCGCAGATTTGGAAACCTGACGGAGTTTGTTGGCCGTGAAATAAATGAAAGGTTTGGACTTGGGTGAGCGATTGGAAAATGATTACATTCCTGGAGCATGTGTGTTTGATAGACCCCCCAGTTTGGGAGGAAGTGTGACAGACGTTTTGGGCTCACGTTCAAAGCTTGACATTAATCAGAAACAGGCAATTAGGATTATCCTCCATTATTTTATCATTTGGTGAGCATGCACAAGCCGTTTCTGTCTTTACCTCACACATGCAGTCCCAGCGAGCCCCGTTTTAAACGCCAAACAGTCGGGTTGCCACGAAGAGGCACACACAGGATGATGCCGGTAATACAATGTGGCAGCTTTTTGTGCCGTGTCTCCAATAAACGGCGGCAAATTGTCAAGAAGTGCTTGTAGGCTTGGAGGACGTGTTGCTCTTTCGGTCGTGATGCGACCGCAAAAACGAGTGTTGGACCCGAGTAAGTTCTGTCTGTCCGTGCACGCCTCCACCTGTCTCTCACCGCTCTTATTGTCGTCGCCACACCGCTGCTGTGTACCCACCTGCACTCTCTGTAGATTTGTTTGTATCGCCTCCACATGTGTGCGTGCGTGTGACCACTCACTTGTGCCTCTCTTTCTTCCTCTGTTTCCTCACAGCATGCGATTGCCATCCCGTGGGTGCTGCTGGCAAAACCTGTAACCAAACCACAGGACAATGTCCCTGTAAAGACGGCGTGACTGGTATCACGTGCAACCGCTGTGCTAAAGGCTACCAGCAGAGCCGCTCGCCCATTGCCCCCTGCATAAGTACGTGGAACCAGCCTTTTACCCTGTCTGCCTCGCTGTAGGGCAGCATGGCCTCAGGTCGATCACACACACCTTGGAGAGGGCACATCAGAAAAACTGCAATATATACAAACATATACGCGACACACCCACCACACTGGAAGAAGCAGGCTCATCCTTTTCCTCAGACAAGTGCTTGGTGTCCCGCTGTCGGTTTTTCTGACCAGTAAATCTGCGAGCTTAAATAAACACACCATTAAAGTGAAGCTCAAGGTTAGGCCAGCGCAGCCTTCCCGGCTCGTTGAGCTCCATAAATCTGAGCAAAGACCCCGGAGCTGTTAACAGCAGCGTCTCCGAGGCCCGACGTGTTTTTAGGATGAAAGTGAAGGAAGATTTGTGTTGAATTACGAAATCTGTCTCAGTATCTAAAGTCTAAAGATAGTTTGCAGAGTAGTCAAAGGATAAGAAGATCTATTTCTATTAATTGGTTCTCTTATTGTAAGACAATTAAGCTCCAATATGTGTGACTGAGGTCAAAATAAATTCACCCATCATATCAGGTAAAGCAGGATTTCTGGAAACGTTCAGTCAGAGCCGAGGTGTCGAACACGCCCTGCTCCCTGTTACATAAAAGTAAAGCCCCTCTCTGATGATTGCATCCCTCCATTACACGAGCAATAGTTGCCAAGTCTCATTTTAATAGAGCTCCATAACAACTTTGAGTTTCTGTATTCTTTCCATTGTTGTCAGCCATAAATCTCCACAAGTCAATTATGAGAACCGGGCTTGTTTTAATTGGCCCACATGGCAGCTGAACACTGACGAAAGATCGCTGACCAACAACGGCATTAGGCTTTTTGTTTTTTTTGCCAGCGATTGTTTTCTTGTCATTATTTAGTCAGCACCAGTCAACAACAGGTGTGCACATCATTCCACAGATACTGATTTACGAGGCATGAATTTGGAAAGTAGGAGGCGGGTTTCCTCGGTAACAGCAGAGGAAATCTGATTCTGCTTGATCAAAAGACTTGATTCTTTCTTTCTTTCTTCCCCTCATACACGACACCGCTGCACAGCTGAAGCCGCCACTGTACTGCACACCTCTTCCCTCACCTTCTTTCTCTGCATGCATCTTTGATCTGCGGTTTTACCTTTTGTCCTCGTCTTCTCCCTCTGTTGCTCTGTGCAGACTTTTTTTTTTTGATGAGGCCCTTCTCTCTCCCTCCTGCCCACAATAACAAAAAAAAGCGTGTTTTGTATCTTCTGTTGCCATCCTGCCCCCCTTTGGAGATAAGACGGCTGTTCTCCATGCATGGTTTCTCTGAGTGTCAACTTCCTACCCGCTTGTGAATACAGCTGAGTATGAAGGAGGGCCGAGAGAATCAAGTCATCCAGACTGCTTTGTTTGGGTTTATCGCTGCTGCTGCAGGAGACAAGGGAGGCAGAAATGACGACTCAATGAGGAAAGATCAGTAGATTAAAAACCTTTAATGTGAACCTAAATACTAAGGAGTCCTGGATTATTGTTCATCAGACAGGAGGATCCAGTTGATGAAAGGCTGACAGTAGAAAACAAAATTAGGACACAGACACATTAACTCAACGCTGCTTGTTTCATGTTTGTACAGAAACATGTTGCTGTAGTTGAGCTTCAGTCATGTGACCTTGTCCAAGGTGAGTTCAGATACTTAAGCTTGGTTCGGTCCAACACATAGAAAAGTCTGGTCTCACTCTCGATACCGTCACATTTATCATTCCTCTGGCGTTCTCAGGTCTGTTAGTGGTCAGATATGGTTATGCATGAAATATGTAGGTGATGACAGCGTCTGAAGCAGAGGCCTGAGGATGTATAAATTAAGATTAGATTGAATAAAGATAAGAATGTAGTAATGCATGAACAAAAGTGGGGAAAATATTAGCTTTTTAACTTAGAAAAAAAGCTTAAAATAGACATTTTTTTGGCTCTTGATGCTTACAAACGAGTTAGTAAATTTGAAGCTTTCCACAGCTGCACAATAACACTAAAGGCTTGTCTGTTGAAAAGAAGCTTATGATTGTCATATTTTACTTCCTTTGAGTTGTTTTACCTTCATTCTTCCTTATTAAATATGCACATTCACACACGTTCACTGCATAGACACACATATTAACATAACTTTCTTTGTGTCACGTTTTTCTCCGGGAGAAGAGATTCCAGTTGCGCCTCCCACAACCCCATCCAGCAGCACAGAGGAGCCATCAGGTGAGTGCATCAGAGAGTCAAACAACATCTGATCTTTTTCTTGTATGTTTATCTATATGCTGCTGCTGCTGCTGCCGCTGCTGCTGCACACCCGTATAGGATTTGCCCTCGAGGGGAGAAGTGAGAATAAACGGACGTGGGATTTTTCTCCAGTTCAGTTTCACACCTCATCCCAATATTTTTCCACAAGTGTAAAGAAAAAAAAAAAAATAGACTGCAGGATAAATTGGATCCCACTTGCCTTCCCCCTCCTTATTAAGGGTTCATGAATATTAAATCTATTAGCGGCAACCCTGGGATGTGCCTCCTTTAATCTCTCACACTTTCACAATTAATCAGTCTAACTGCGGCACAGTGGGGTGTTGGTCTGGTGTGCGGCGCTGGGGCCTGCTAGTTTGTTTGATTTGATGATATTTCATCTCTCCCTCATTCCCAGTTTCTGCTCTCTGATGCAGTGAAGTGAGAGAAGGAGGGACGTGGATCTTGTGATTTAGCGAAGCATTCAATAGTACAGTTTTCATTCATTCACGAGATGATTCCTGTTTGAGTTTTTGTGGATCCTATTTTTAAGAAGGGATCAAGGCTGCAGGATTAGCTTTTGGTATATCAGATGCAAGAGATGCAAACAGTACAACTGCAGAATGGGTTGATTAATGGTAAATGTAATGGAGCTTGAGCTGGAGTGGGCTGTGAGCTTAATTGGATTTCTTCTTGAGGTAGATATTGTTGGTTGAATTATATGGATGTAGGAGTTTTCTTATTCCAGGTTGTGACATTTCTTCATCATTTTCTAATCTGTAGGCACAAAAAACTAAACACTCACATTCGTTGCTTACTGAACGCACACATCACACATCCGTACGGAACCCACAAGTCACAAGTTCCATGTTTCAAACACATGACGGGAAAAAACTTGAGTCATCTGGCCCGAACCGTCTGTTTTTTTCTGTCTCCCCCCATAAAGTTGCGAGAGGCCCAACGTATATACATGTGTGAGTGTGCGTAAGAGGCTCCTGCAGCTGTTGTTGGGCCCTCCGAGGTCCCAAACGTTTCCCCTGCACGGCTTCGATTGACAGCGCGGGCCAAGGGTATCGCCGGTCTCCGAAACCCTTCCTCCACCCCGCTTTTCCTTTTCTCTTTCAGTCCCATTTCGCTCTCTTCCACCTCCTTCGTCTCCCTCTGTTTCACGCTTTGTCTTCACATAGCACCGTGGGTGGTGCGGAGCTGGAATATCTGGAGTTTCTCTGGGCCTCCCTGTCAGGAATCTGTCTACTTTTCGGGCGTAGGAAATTTTCTACACATCAACGAGGCATGACTAGATAAGCGAGGGAAGCGTCTAGATACGTGTTATTTTATCAACTTGAACGAATGCGACGGTAATTAGAATAAAACGCAAGAAAAAGAGATTTTTGTTTTTGTAGTTTTGTTCCCACATCTATGTTTGCCTGTAACAACCACCTGGTTTCAGGCTAGAACTGACTAAAGCGTGTCATCGAACTAATGTAAACACAACCTGTAATGATTCGGACGATGACGCTACAGGTAATCTAATCATGACTGAGAGTTCTGGGAATTCCCTCTCCTGCGTATAATGGACATGGGACTGTTCAGCCCCAGAGGCTGAAATCAAGCAGACGGTGAAGGTGCAGCACCTTGATGGACATCCTGCGTTGGTCATGTCAGAATCATGAGTAACTGAGGTCCCGTCGGCCCACCCGGGCTCCAGGCCCAGAGGAGCCTCTTAAGAAGGTCGTGCAACAAGCGCACCTCTGCCTTGGCCTGGTATTCCACCAGCTATGATATCACCTAGCGTGATTGCAAACAGATGTGAGTGTGTGTGTGGAGTTTAAAACTTTCTTTTTTCTTTTTTTTAGAAAAAATAGTATCAAATAGTCATAATCTTTATGGCTTTTATTGTTTGCAGTAGCAGTTTAGATAAAAGGAAGTGCTTTATATGAAACTAAAGGAAATTATATAGCAGTAAATGATTGAAAAAAGCAGCCAATAATAGATTTTAATTACAGCATTTATTGAGGGCACATTTATAATATATATAGAAAAAAAAAGAGAAGAAAGAAAAGGAAATAGCTTGAGAAAATGGAACGTAGAGCAAATAAGAAACAAAAATGACGAGAAAAACAAACCAAAGAAATCTAAAAAAACCACCAAAAGAAAGATCAAAATGAAGAAAAAGTGAAATAAGAAATGTAGGGGAAGATGAAAGCAGAATTGGGGGATCCATTAAGAAACCAAAAGTGAATTTAGAAATATATGTGAAGAAGAAGAAAAAAAAAACAGCCCATGTGTAGGAGCTGACAGCTGTGAGGCAGGTGTCTCGTTGCGCCTCACTTGAAGGAGGGGAGTGGAGCCGGTCGGAGGGGGGTGGTGGTGGTGAGAGGAGAGGAGGAGGGTGGTGAATGGAGGGTATGAGGGGGGAAGATGGAGTGGATATTAATTTGTCTCTTGCAGCAGGGCTCTCCCCCTTGCGACCACACGGAGGGCTGGAATGCATGGAGAATACCTCCGATGGTGTGGCCCAGACAAAACACACATTGTGCTGGTAGGTCATGGATGGTGTGAGTCGCCACTCCCACGGGTCATGACAGAGACGTCTGCACGGCAACCAAAATGTGGAGGAGATTAACTGCTGATGACCTGCGATGGCCGCCTGGGCCCGTCAGGATACACAAGATGTGAATGCAGCTAATGATGATGAGGAGAAGGAGCACTGGAGTGATGATGATGATGATGATGCTCATAAGGGTTCAGTCTTATATAATGTATGTATGTATGTGTGTGTGCGTTTTGTCTGAGGCTGGAAGTGATCAGAAAACTGTGGCGGACCCCTCCTCAAATTTTTTGGACGTGAGTCTCGCTTCACACGCCCTGTTCGTCGACTCACAGTCACGCCAACGTGGGATCTTGTTACACCACTTAATTGTACGAGAGAGTAAATAATGGTAGAAGACATATTTTGCAAAAGAGCCACGGCCAAAACTGGAAGAGCACGGTATCAAATTGTCATTAAAGTTTTTCATGCAATTCGCTTTTTTGCATCAATCCCCCTTCTCTCTCCTTTGGCAGAGCTACTTCCCCTCTCTGTGGTTAAACTTTGGGTGACAACCAACAGGAGTCTCTGCTGACTCATCGGAGACTCATCGGTTACAGTAACGGAGGGTGAAGCAGCTCAAAAGTAAAATCTCAAATCAGGTCGAGGATTCTAGCAGCCTCTCTCTCTGACTACACAATGAGAAAGCGAGTGGGAGGGGCTCCTTTCTTTTCTGTCCTTTCTGTCTTTGCTGGACTGGATCCAAACTCACAGCTCTGATGTGAGCAGAGCGGCGGAGAACAGTGCGGGGCAGCACACTGGGCTCTATAATCTAATTACATGCTTTATTTGCCGCAATTTGTTTCTCAATCAGTCTGGTTGAGGGAACAAAGCCCTCCTCCCGGGCCATCATTCATACCTCCTTGTCTCACTGCTCTGGTAGCTCCGATGCTGCCCTGCCTCTGTTGCTGTGTTCACACTGAGGACCCCGCGTATAGAAACATCGGGAATGTGTCTATTTAGTTTGGTGGTGGGTGTTTTGAAGCTTTGCATAGTTTTCAAATCAACTGTGATTGGGGAGGCGACTGCAAGTTGGCTAAAAGTTGGGCACATTGCAGCGAACTCTATATGCAGTCAGCAAGCTCCAGCTGTAAATGTGGCCTCAGTGTTCTGACTGAATCGTTTTTCCCCACTGTATTTTTGAGTTACACTGGACTGTCCCCATAAAAATCAAGTTTTTTGACATATGTTTTTTTTTAATATTCAGGGAGACGTTAATGAGCCAAATAAGCGCCATAGCTGAGCATTTCTGCCTTGCTCAGCCATTGAAATACTTGGAAATTTAAAATTTCAACCCTGGGGTGTTATTAGTGGATATAAGGGGACTTTTTTTCTTTTTTGACTTTTTAAAAAAGTTTCAGATTTAGGCCAGAAATTAAAGTCAAAGCAGTTACCATATATGTTTCCTCACCCACCGGAAATTTTTTTTTAAATTAAAATCTAAATGATATGTGGATAAATGATTGCAAAACATACACATATAAAGAAATCATCAGTCAGACTTAAGCAATTTATGACACTTATGTCAAAATATCACTCTGGCTCACTCGTGATTGGTCAGAGGCCGTAGTGACTTCACTGATTGGCTGGATGAAGTCACGTGATTCTGCCCTCTGCCATTTTTAAAACCTACGGAAGTGACCATATATGGTTACTTGCCTATAAAGGGTTAAACCCGACGTATACCCAAGAAAGTCTCATAAACATGGATTCATACTTTTAGGGTTTGTAGCAGTCAGTCCTGTCATCTGGCACACTGTCTGTATCATTCTTGAGAATCGGTTACCGGTTCAATGAACCAGCTAAATTACTCCAATTTTACAACTTATCATTGTGCAGCATAGAGTGATTTTCGTGTATGAGCAGAGTCATGGGTGAGCTGGTGTAGAGCTAACAGTGTAGAGCTACATCTGAGTCATTTAAAGGCATGAAGGGACTGTTTTCATGAGATTTAAATGTGAAACTCTTCAATCCTTTGCTACGGTGGACTGCAGGTTATATTTTCAGTTTCTTTATGTCGTCTGTTATGGATTGATATGAAAGGCTGTGGGAGGTTTTATTCCACCAAAGCCAGGTCACAGCTCAAATGCTCATCAGCTCGATCTGCTGCACCTGCGGAGTAAAGCTCAGCTGCAGGCTGTTGCAATCAGCCTGGCAGATAGACTATATAAAGGTCTGCAGCTCTTCTCGCGTGGGGAGTGTGGATCTGGAGGCAGCACCATCAGCTGTCCTCCTTGGGAAATGTTTGAGTGTCTGAAAATGTGAATTAAGTTGTTGTTTCTTTCTTTTCCAAAACACTGTTCAAAATAGTGACTCTACCTGAGTTGTGTTGTGGGACTTTTTTTCCAACTATTCTTTACTCCTGATAGACTCAGTGGGCGGTCGATAGGAGAAATCCCTCTACTGCCTTTTAACCAACCATCCAGTTTCCCCATTTCACTACCTTCACGATCTTGTGTTTTTTATTTTAGTAGGTGGGAAACCTAGCATCACCCTTAATGCCTAGAGAACCTTGAGTCACCTTGTTGAATGGTAAACACATAAACCTTCCTCTCCTTAGCAAAGGGTTCAGGATGTAATGGTGCCATTATAGCAGGATTACAGAAACTTGTGATGCATTTGTCAGCAGAGGAAATGTTTTCCTGGCTTCTAAATTTTTTATTTTGGGATTTTGGTGCTTCTTGAGTGGCTTCTTCGTTCCTTTCAGTTTGACTTTCAGGTCCATGTTGAGAGGCTTGGTGTGCTTTTTGTAGTGCTTTGTGTACTGTTGTGTTTTGTTTTGTGTGTTGTATTGTGTTTGGTTTGTTTTTTGTGGCGCGGAGTGTCTTTTCTTCAGTCTTCTTTTTTTTTTTTGTAGTCATGATGCTTCTTTCCTATCATCCGGGGGGTTTTTTGGTTTCTTTTTTTAATAGCCAGGGCACAGTTTAATCCCTGGCTTGTTAGCAGTGTCATATTTGTCCTGCATGACACCCTTAACACACCTGAACTCTGTCAGTCCCTCTAAACACTGCAGTGTGTGCAAATTTCTTGGCCCAAATGTTGAACAGTTTGCATACTAGTTCTAGTGTGTGTTGCATTTGTTTAGCCTTAATCTGATGCCTAACTTTCCATTAAATCTGCTGCTTTGATCTGTTGTGTCAGTGTACCGTTATCTCCAGGAGCAACACTGAGGGAAGTGCTGTATTTATCCCTTGTTTCCCATTTATCATCCGTTGCAGTTTGACAGATCATCTTGTGCTTACAGAAAATTGTTCCACTCCAGTGCTTAAAGTCACATTATTCCCTTTGAATACAGAGACTTAAATTTGTCCTAAAACATGTGTGAACATACACCTTTGCAACACCTAACAGTGAAGTTGCTCTTCAGTTCTCTGCTTGATTCCTGAGCTTTTAGGATTAATATTTCTGGTTTCTTTAGATTATGGTAGCATTACCAACGTCCCCACAGATGCAGACGGTATTAGACCAACCAATAAATGTCCAATACAATTTGTATGCAGCATTTTCTTGGACTATTTAATGCAAGTTTGCATCAGGCCCACTGAACCCATTCCACACTGATGGTCCTTGTTCTGGGATCAGGGTTGATATGTTCATAGAATGCAGCAGGTTGCATTTTCTGGCTTGTTGTGTTGATTTTACTCTTAATTTGAGGAGATTTTATGGACGGCAGACTTCTGCTAAGTGTCTCCTATCGCTCAATGTTGTTCTTCGTTATGGAGCACTAGCTGACTGACTTTCCTGATCCCAACTCAGGTGTTGGCGTCGCTCCTTCCTCCACCACTGTAAAGCACTGGCTCCAACACGTGGGACTGTGCGGCACCGTACTCCCTCCTGAAGCAGCTTTAAGGAAAACGATTAGCTTCAAGGGCTCGTACAGTACTTTGATAGAAGGGGCAAAGGTCCACCTCTCAGTTACACACTCCTCAGCGCTGTGAAAGGCCCGAAACAAAGCGCTGGAGTAACTACATCTACTCAGAACACCCAAAGCACATTTTAGCTCAGTATTACAGGACTGCTTCCACTTCTCCTGCTTGTAACGCACGCACAAAGGGAACATTTGTCCTCACGGTAGGGGACTGCCTGGCCCTAAATGGGCATCTCGGGGTGCTCTCAGCGGGGCCCGGAGCTGTGTCTCAGGGGTACACTAATGGGGAACGAAAGGCTATCAAAGGGAAGTATCACGATGGCATCACGGGGGGGTTATGAGAAAACAAAGCTTCCTTTCCACGGTCGCCCCCCCTCCCCTTCCATCATTTACATGGTAATCAGGTGCAGCTCATATAGACTCCTCTGTTTCATTTACTTTGCCTATTTTTTTGCTACTCTCTATTTCCTACCACCCGTCCTAACCAGCTTTTTTTTTTTTTGCTGATTTGGGGGTTTTACTTAAAATCCTGGACCTCCTCTTCTTCATCCCACCCCCTCCTGTTAAATTTCACTCTTGTCTTTTTTTTTTTTTGTCCACCTCTCCACCCCTTCGCTCTCCACCAGTATTCACCCTCCCGCCTCCTTTGCCCCCCTCTTTTTTTTTTTTTTTTTGGGTGCATTTTTTCTCGTCGTGGTGTTCCCCGGGCAACCTCATTCAAACGGAGTATAAAGGAGAGTGGAGGCATGGAGCAAAGATCTGGTGACATCAATGATGTTTGTTCATATTCAGGCCGCCTGAAAGCTCCGATCCTCCTTCCACTCCCCCCCATCACTCTCTGACACTACAACTTGCTGTCCATCCATCTCTTTGTCACCCTCTTTTCTTTTACTACACTCATTACAAGTCGCCGAACTGAATCGTAAACCAAATAAGTGCTCCAATTTTTTTTGGCAGTCCGCGAAAGGGGGCCAAAAAAAAAAAAAGAAGAGCAAAACAAGTTTTTCTTCTTTTCCCTTGATACGGCCTAACATCACGTTATTTTGGCTGGAAGTGGATGACAGCAGGGCATGAAGCAATCACTGCAGTTTGTGGATTGCTGGGGCCTGCCGAGTGGAGGGTGGAGATGAACTGCTGCTTTCTTCAGTTTATGGTAATCTAGCGTTAATGGCATATCTTTATGGATCCATTTGGTCACGGTGCAAGGTTAAACTCTGCTTTGCATGTGTTTTCACCCCCAACAAGTGATCAGCAAATGGAGATATTGTGGTGTAGCAGAGATGCTTCTTTGAATAAGTAGAGTCACTAAGGTTTAATCCCATATTTTAAACATTTGTGTAACGTTAATGCAGACATGTGGCTTCAGTCCACATAGTATTCGTACGGTACAAGACTCAGCATTTCTTTATTCTTAACCAGCATAGACACAATTGTTCCCTTTCCCTGCCAACTCTACAATATTTTTTTTGTCTACCAGCTATGCTCTCTTTTGAGGTTGTTATCCACATGTTGGATTAATAAGAAATCAAATGTTTCTTCTTCTACCTCCAAGATACATCTAGTTTGAGGGCGATTGGGGTGACCCCTCTGCCTGCGTGAGGTATTTATTTGTTCAGAGTTGAAGCACCCCCCCCTTTAAAAAAAAAAAAAGGCTCCTCAGCCTGACGCTTCATGGATGGCTAATTTTCCCTTCCTGACCTCCTTTTGTGTGGCATTGACCCCCTTCACCCTCCTCCCACCTTCTACTCCCTCAAATAGCTGCCAACTCTGAGCGCTCTTTCCAAGTAGGGAGGGAGGGTTGGAGGGGGGAGAGTGCAATAAATGCAAAAGCTTGACATGGTCCTCAGTGGGGCATTGAAGTGATCCCGGGGTTATTTTTTTTTTCAGGAGGTCGGGGGGCTGAGGTGACAAGCGAGGTGAGATTTGGATGGAGGGTGGGGGGTTTAAGGCGGGTTGTAGGGTGGTCTGCACAGGCCGGGCTCATTCCCACAGTCTGACGGCGAGCGAGTGGGTCGACGGTGATTTGTCTTTATCCGAAAACCACCTCTGGTACCAGCAGCTGCTTTCATGAGAGCAGCGCGCACATGGCGAGGTGGTCGGATGGCAAAGTGCTTCCACCACAACCAAAGACACGCAAACCGCCGAAGTGATTCCAGCGGTGGCACGGCAGCATCAGGCAGCATCAGGCAGCACAATCACAGCAGACAGATGTGTCAGCCAGAAGAGTTATAGTTGTAAGGGACAAGCAGCAGTCCCTAAGGGCAGATGTCTATTTTTGCTGGGGGTTTTATTTCTTTCGTCTTCTTTTGCTGCTTTCATTTTCTATCCCAAAAACTACATCATAATGAAAAAAAATACATTTTAAAGAAATAGCAAGACGCACCCAAATCTTTAGGTTCTGCTAAATCTGGGTTTTTCGCTTTCTTCCTTCCCAAAAACTACATTGCAATGAAAAAAATAAAAATAAATTAGATATAACATTGAAAGAAATAACAAACAGACATGAAATTGTGCTAAAACTCTGCAGTTAAAAACAAAAAAAATAGAGAAAAACATGTTTTATACACTTTAATTTAATCTCAATATGGATGTATTTTATTTGTAATGTTGCATTTAAATAATTAAATCAATAAAATGTTAATCTCTTTAAGCGTTCAAAAAAATAATTGTTTTTAAAATGTATCAAAAATCATGTTAATCATTGTAAACATTGTAACATTCATTTATTATTAATGAATAATTGCAACAAATTGCTTGAGAAATAAATGGCAACATTTCTGAGCTGAATGCTAAATTATTCATTTGTGTTTTTGTGATTTCTTTGCGGGAAATATCAACAACAAATTCTGGGAAATTTTAATTTGCATAAAAATGAATTAAAATCCACCAGACGTGCTACGACTTTGGATAGTTGTGTTTTTCCTGAAGTCACTTTATTAGAGGCTGTTGTTTTTTCTGTAATAATGATTCTTGGGCCGATTCTGACACTTTTAATTCACAAAACACAACAGCCTACGTAATCCATTGACTGTTTTCTCCTTATTTTTTTCCTGCAGACTGTGACTCTTACTGCAAGGCTTCAAAAGGCAAACTGAAAATCAACATGAAGAAGTACTGCAAGAAAGATTACGGTGAGTCAACAGACAGCCCATCGAATGACTCAGATTTGTTTCTTTGGAAAAGCTTAAAAACATGTGGCCTGATGGAAGAAAAAGCCCTCCACGTTTTTTTTTTTTTTTTTTATTGACTTGGCTGTGGATAATAAACTGCTTTGTCATTCTGCAGGGACACATAACGCTGCACTGAAACTTTTTGGGAACATTTCCTTCCAGTGATCAAGTATTCCGTTAAAAAAAAAAACAACATACAAGTCTGCCAATTCTTATTTTTTTGCGACATGCATATGTTTACTCCTGCACTCCCGTCCTATACATCTGCTATAGTTTACATGATGTCTTACTCTTCTGAGAATAGAGACAAAGGATCAAACAGAAGAGTTAGAGGCAAACAGAGGGGCAGCTCGAGAGAGGAGTCAGGCAGAGAGGTGTGTGTGTGGGAAGAGTTCTATCTGAGCCGGCATTTAGGACCTGAGCGGATGAAGGCAGTGTGACGGACAGTGGGCAGGCTCTCCCAGAGATCCTCATTAAGACGGCCCACTTCTACCCCCCACCCACGACCCGATGCGCTTTCCTGCCGCATTCCTGTGACCATCCGTCTGCCACGCCATTCGAGGTGTGGATAAGACGTATGACCTCTCCCCTCTTCCCGTCCCTCTGTCCCCTCCCCTGATTGAAGTCAGGCCGCTGAACTGGTCAACCGGGCGGCGGCATCCTGCGGCATACTTGGGCGGCTTGACGGACAGGCCCCGGAGGGCCTTTGTTCTGCGGGGATTTAGGGGGAGTTAGGGGGTCGGCTTATGGACACCTCCTCTTCCACCGGTGCCTACCTTGGTGTCGTGAGAAAAGCCTGCACGATGAAATATGTCCGAATGCGTCGGCTTTAGGGGGTTTGCTCGGAAGGCAGATAGTGGAAGCGGATGCGTCTAAAATCAAGAACCAATAGGATCATTAGGATATGAAATCAGCAGGATAGCTTTCATTTGAGGGTGTAAAGATGTATCAGGATATCCTGCTGGAGAAACAATCACTCAACACAATGCAGAGTACCCTCATCTACGAACACGTCCCAAGAGCCTCCAAAGTGATTCTGCATATGTGTGAAGCGTAGGGGATCTGCTGGTACTGATGGCTGAGATAAAACCAAGCAGAAGACAAATCTCCTCTTATGTTTATCTGTGTGGATGCAGGATATTGTTATGTAGCATTAGGGAGACTGAATGGAAGAAGCTCTTGAAATATGAGACAGTATTAACGTTGGGGATGTAAAGTGTAATTTAACCCTCTGAAAATCCAGGTTTGGAATTCATATCATCTGAGTAATCAGCAGTCATTTATTAGAGGCAGGAAAAGTAATAACAGAATGAATTTTTAGCTTTTAAACGGTCTTCCGGTTGCGCTGTCTGTCAGAAAATTGACAAAATTGAACCTTAAAATTTGGATATTTGGACTTTATTACTACATGTCTCGTTTGAAAATTTGCAAAAACATAGCATGTAAGCTAACTAAAGCTAACTAAATCCTGAATTAAAAAACCCAAAGATTCTGTGCGATCCTGCTGCCGCACATAGAAATGTAACAAATCTCTGACTTGTTGCCTGAACTACAGGTTTATATGGGAATAAATCAAACATGAAAGGAGTAAAATATCTATAGCAGGTAGAGGCACCATTTTATTTTATATTGTTATCGATAACACCTGTACGTGGGGATTCCAGGTTGTATTTTTTTCTACTTCTAGCCATGTTTGTGCTGTTTTCATAGAGATGCATGAAAAAAAAAAAAGTGAAAATGTCACTAAAAAAAATCCTCCCAGAAGCTGCTTGGGGTTTAGAAGCTTAATAATAATACAGTTGGGAAGGTTTCCTCTCATGGTTTTGTCATTTGCAGCTGATTAGGTTCACACACAGACAGATGCAGATTTGATGTGTTCATATTTAAAAACTTCTGCAGTTTTCGTTGCAGACTGTTTAAGATTTTTGTTTGAGAAGTGGATTCTAACATTTCCCTTTATCCGCTCTCTCATCCCTTCGCCTTGTGTTGGGAATGTACAGCACGTGATCCTTCATAGTTTACAGCAGCAAGACTCCTAACAGAGCAGAACAAGATCCCCGAGCACTATTTACCCGAGTGAAGCCGCTCGAGAAGCCATGTAAAATCTACAGGAGCTCCACAGAGAGCCGTAGCTTTTGGGCCGCTTTGAAAGGATCAGCGGGGAGCTGGGTTCCACGCTGCGCCGGGAAACGATGCTACAAGCTCCTGCGGTCGATACGCAGACGTGCATAAAGAATCGCAGGAGGGGAAGGCAGGGTGCAGGGGAGGGGCGGAAACGTCTGATCTCAGCAGAACTGCTCCGGGCCTCCCCGTATCCACAGTGCACAGCGATTGTTGTCCAAACACAAACAGAGCGAAGAGCTCAGGCGGCAGCTGGCAAGGTGCTGCGAGGGTCGCTGTCGGGTCATCACGGATCAGCTGAGCGCCATTTAGGAGCCGGTGTCCTACCTAACCCAGCTGTTCAACGATTAGGATACAGAATTAGAAATAAAAGATGGCGGGAAAGAAGACATGTCAAACCTCCCTGTCTCCTCTAATCACCACGTTGTATCTTGTTTATTCAGTACAAAAACTACAAGTTTATGGTTTTCTGAAATATTTCTTGGACAGCTTCAGTGACTTCCAACGTTTCTATTAGTTGTGTTTAGTGGCTAACCACCTGGACGCTGCCCGGCAACTAGTCTATAAATCTACAAATTGCTGTTTTTGCACTTTGATTTATGGAAAACGAAACAATCAAAGCAGATTTACTTTACTTTGGCTCCTGTGTCCTCGTGAAACTCAGTCTGTGTATCCCCCAAAACGTCAGACTCGTCCTTTAATACAAAAAAGTCCTGGAAACGAAATTATCCCCAATAACGGATATGTTTTCAAAGTCAGGAGGACACTACGCCTCGCAGTAGCTGAAAACAATTACATTTTAGAGGCACTTTTAGATCTTTGCCGTTTATAAAGCACCAATCCCAAAGCAGTGACCCGACGTCTACGATCCAAAACCTGCTCTGAATACAGGATATACTCTTAATACAGCCAAGATGTTCACTTCCATTAGCTCCGCGCTGAAGGTGAAAGCAGTGACCTCGCCACAAGGTGGTTCATTTTAAAAAGCAGCCTCCTCTAAGTACAGACCAACTGTAATGGAACTTAATAGAGATCTGGTCAGTATAATACATATTGATAAATGCTGGGATCGGATCCACGAGAGGCCGCCGCCGCTGCCGCCTCCTCTTTTCTACTTTTTTCTTTACTCTTTCTTTCTCCCTCTCGCTCTCCGAGGACCGTATCAGCTCATTCATCATGTGATATCACTGAGTGTCTTTCCAGCTAGCGTCTCTAATAGCCGTAACCGGCCTCCTAATCACATTACAAATCACACTGCTGTGTCAGTAGTAATGGACATAATGCATGTGGAGCTGTGGACGATAGCCGGACCGTAGACCGGCCTGTTCCACAGAGTATAAAAACAGGGAAGTAAGGTTTCATCTGGTGTCGTTTATTGGGATTTAGAATACGTTGGTGCCCACGATTTAATACATCGCACGTATTTGTTTGAAACGATTTAATAGCTTTATCAACGGCAAAACTGATTACGTAGCAAACTTTGCAAGACTAACGCCAGCGCAGAAATACAAGAGATGAATAAATCTGCATCCTGCAAAGCCTGAAAGCTCGCCTCTGGTGCAACCAACAAAAGAACCCCTTAAATCCAAGAGGCTTTTGGGGACACAGAGGTCAGATCTTCCAGTCTTCTCAGAAGGCTTTTGGACGCAAAAAATCCCTCAGCATGGGTCAAGTACTCCCAGCAAGAGTCTCTCCACACTGTGCCCGATGTGCTTTGAGCTGCCAAATCTCCGCTAGTGGCTGCTGAGGACAGAGTGTGCTGATGTTTGCATAATGTCCAAGAAAAAGCTTGGAAGGAAGGGAGAGAAGAAAAAACACAGAGCCTTTCCTTCCAGCGTGACACAGATCTTTGAATGCGGCGGCTACTCTTCAGTGAAAAGCTGATGCAGCAAACTGAAGCCAAAAATAAGGCTTTCATTATAACAATAAAAATAGCTGCATATCTTCATGCAGGAGAGAGGTCTTTGATTTAATTACCTCAATAACTATCCAGGGACATGGTGCCATGACAGAAACAGTCAGTGGAGTAGGGAGGCCAACAGTCGAGGAGGATTTGGACAGATTGTTGAGCTGAAAAAGGTCAAAGCAAAGCAAAGAAGCATCACGTGGCAGGAATATGGTGGGCAAACTGCTTGGAGGTTTTTGGGGATGCTAGCTGCTTGGCTGCAGGGATGTAAGTTTCTGACTGAAATATCTCAACAACTGCCATAAAATCCTCTGCAGATATTCATGGTTCCCAGAAGATATATCCTCCTTAGTTTAGTGATCATCTGACTTCTTGCGCTCTATGTGGCTCCATTTCATCAGTGGAACTAACAGCATTCACTAGTCTGCTTTGTTAAGCCCATAGACTGTATAAAAGATGGACGTAGCAACCGGTCCTGAAAAATGAAGCCAACCCGGAAGTGTCAAAAACCTGCAATATCACTACGTCCACTCGCTGCTGGCTCCATAAAGCCCTGGCTCCCATAGACTTGAATTGGAAAAGAAGTGATCACAGATCACCAAATACTGCATTCCTACAGCTCAGGATGTGTTTATTAGTTTTCATGGTCAAATCCAGAGATCAGGTGGCCAATCTGAAAATAAATCAATACTGAATTTTTAAAAATCGTCAACATTTTGCGGGGCAAGGGGCGTGGCTGGCTTGATTGACAGTCAGCAGTGACCATAGAGACGAAGCGAGCAGAAGGCGGTAAATGTGGGCGGGCAGAGAGGGCCCGCCTCTCAATCCGTCTGACCAATCACTGCTCCTATGGCTCCGCCCCCCTCTGACGATTTTTGAAATCCAAGATGTCAACCAGGAAGTAGCAAAACCCTGGCTTCATTTTCTCAGTGCAGAAACCAACGGGTGATGTCACGGTAGCTACGTCCATCTTTTATACAGTCTGTGGTTTTGTGCTAATTTGACACTAGGATGCTGGATTGCATGTTTTGTTGGATGCAGCGAAACAAACTGATCTCTGTCGCTTCACTCTGCAGCCGTCCAGGTGCACATCCTGAAGGCGGACAAAGCCGGCGAGTGGTGGAAGTTCACCGTCAACATCATCTCCGTCTACAAGCAGGGCGAGAGCCGCATCCGTCGCGGGGACCAGTTCCTGTGGGTCCGAGCCAAAGACGTGGCCTGCAAGTGTCCCAAGATCAAACCCGGGAAGAAGTACCTGCTGCTGGGGAACGACGAGGACTCCCCCGGCCAGAGCGGAGTGGTGGCCGACAAAGGCAGCCTGGTTATCCAGTGGAGGGACACGTGGGCGCGCAGGCTCAGGAAGTTCCAGCAGCGCGAGAAGAAAGGCAAGTGCAAGAAGCCATAGATGGCATGGGGAAGAAGAAAAAAAAAAAGGTGGAAAGGATGCTGGAGGAGGAGGAGGAGGAGAGGGATTCAAGAGAAAAAAGCTGAGCGGGTGATTGGAGGAGGAAAAAAAAAAAAGAGACACACAGAGGACCACGGACAGAGAAGAGACTGTTTATGTCGCTGCTTTTTTGTGTAGAAGCATGAAGAGAATTATTTAGGATGATTTTTTTTTTGTTTTCTAGTGAACTTTTGTTGAAGGAGCTCACCTTGCAGATTTGGTTTTATGGTTTATTTTACTTTGAGATTCGTCTCTCTTGTGGATTTGCCGAATTTGCACCTATTACCAGTATATAACATTATTTTGTGTTTTGTTTTCTTTATCCCAGTATGAAATCATTATATTTTATGTTCTAATTTTATGGACTTTTTTTTTTTTTTTCTTGCTGGTGCAAAAGAAAAAAAGACAGAAAGCCACTTAACTACCGCTGCAATTTTTTATTTTTATTTTTTTTGCCTCTGCATGGTTTTTAAAAACTGTATTCTTAGCTAAGAAGCGAGCTTGTTTCATCAAAAGTCTTCACTTATCTGATCGAGGCAGTATAACATTTCCTTCATTGAGATTTGTGCCATAAAAAAAAAAAAGTGTTGTTGCTTAAGCCACAGAAATCCTTTCCCGTGTTGAAATTCAGGTATATCTGCAAAAAAAATAAAAAATCAGTTTTTCCTAGATTTTCATCTGTCAGGACTTTTACAGATTTAGAATATGCAAGTGACAGAAGAAGAGGATCAGGGACAGAATACAGTATTGAGGAAAAAAAAACAGCATTTGTGATTAATTTCCCCTCAGACCTGCATGTGAATGCTTCTCATTGAGATTGTAATGTTCAGTAGACTAAACGGTGCTGCTTTTGGTACTAATTTTAAAGTTGTTTTTTTTTGCGGGGGAGGGGGAGGCGAAGAAAAGAATGCATTTAAAATCACTGATTTCACTTTCAGTAACTGTGATTTATTTTTTTTTACTCTTTATTTCACAAATTCAGTAGAAGTTTTAACAAGTGAGTTGAGGGCAGGAGGCCACACACATTGGTTATTATAAAATTCATGAGTAGAGCTAATGAGACGGGCGCTTAAGTGGCTGCAAAATAACATTTCAAATGAATCGCATCAGCATTGCAGTGACGATACTCCACGTGCTCTACCGCTTGCTTCCCAACGTAGATTATTGTGCAACGTGAATGCAACGTTAGAATGGCGCGGGTGAAAGTAGTGCACCCGCCCGCGGCTGCAGGAGCTGCATGTTCTCAGAAGGTACTGACAAAGAAATGCAACGATACAAATGTTTATATGGTGCATCTCTTCACACCAGCTCATGGACGACTTTGTGTTCAAATGGATCCTTCAAAATGGGTTCGAATGAGACCGAGGAGGGAAAAAAAAAAAGTGTACGAATGGCTGCCGGCTACCAAATCTGTCTTAAGCGAGCTGATGATTACACCTTAACTAGTGCAGGTTGTGGAAAGCAATATCACGAGAAGGTGGTCGTCTTACCTCGTGGCGCAGAAACGAATCCTTACAGTGCAGAAAAATGAAAACGCCATGACTTAAACCCTCTCACCGGCTTGTATTCATCCAGAATACCTCCTACGGTACCGGCGCATTGCAGATAAATACCTTTGCAGTCCGCGCGCTCCTTTTGCAAACACAATGCACGACTGTACATTCACCAGGAGGACACTGTGCTGCGACCAGTCAGGAGCTGCAGGCTCCCCATTGACCTGCCATTTTAATTCTCTTCACTTCAGCACCGGCAGAGGGAGAAACGGGGCTGAATCGCAATCACTTGTCGCTGCTCGATTCAAACCACTTTTGTTCGTTTGTGTGTATGCAGTTCTCCGAGGAATGCCTGGTTAAAGAAAAAAAACAACACACAGCTCAGGTTTGTGATTTCAAACCACAACATCATGAGCAACATGTTTGGGAGACTTGTTGTCTCAAAAAAATCCCGTTTTCTAACAGTCCCCGTGGCTCAAGTGAATGTAAAAGGGGGTTTAAGATGATTTAAAGGCAAGATTTTAAGTTAACGGACCCTAAAATTTGATTCCTCTATCTCAGTTTTCCTTTTTTTCTCCTTTTTAAACAAACTACAAAGCTTTCCCAATGATGACAAGTTAGAACAGACACCTGATCTGCTGATCTCCATATTTACATTTAGGGTTTGATGGAATTGTTTTTTTTTCACTGTGCAATCAATCAGCTGATTGTTTTCAGGCCGACATGATGCTACATGCCGGCGGCTCCTCCAACAACGACCCGCTGACACGTTCGGTGCATTTACATGTTTCACCGTTAAACCTACGACTTCATGTTCAGCTTTTCTTATTCGACACGACGTACTCTGTAATCACACCTCTCTGTAGCCTCATGCTGTAAATTTTCTACAACCGTCTCCTGAGCAATGGTTTGACAAGCTTCCCGATGAAACGCTACACACACACACACACACACACGTCAAAGCATTGCTTTGTGTTCATACTATGAATTGTAAATGTTGTTGTCACCATTGCAGACACTTTTTTTGCAATGTTGTTTTACAATGCCTACTAATATATTATGGTTATTATATATGAATATATTTAATGACACAAGACATTGTGGATTTTATTGTCTTTTTCAACTTTTTTTTTTTTTTTTTACTTGTTTGTGGTTGTTTAGATCGTTGCCATTAAAGAAGGAAATAATAACTACTGAACACACCAACCTGGTAGAACTAAATTCAGATTTTCAGTTGAAATAAACTCTTGTTACATTGAAAAAAAAAACTCTTTCGCCTCCGTGTGTCGCCTCGAATGATTTCCCTTTTTATTTGTTTGGCTAGTAAGCTAATGCCCCGGCATGCGGTCGGCTTCTCTCCGTTTACTGGTTCATTCAAGTACAGTAGAAAAAACAGCACGATCCAGGTTTCACGATGGAAAGTATGAAAGTGGTACAAGTCGGTCGAGACTTTGTCAAAGGTCCACTCCAGCAAAAAAAAGATCAGGTTACAAAACACTCCGGTCCTCCAGAGACGGGCGCGACGGGCATGAACGCAGACAGACAGGAGTCCAGGGACTATTAACTGGAAATGTCATTTATTAGAAATTACAAGCTGAATTGATTTACAAGGAAGGAAAAGAGCCGCGTTAGTAACACAGCCGAGCTGTTTGTTTTGGCTACGAGCTGCTCTCTAAACATCGTAAAATCCAAACAAAATGATAACATTACGGCTGCTACAGTAATGCATGGGTAAATATAAGTGAGTGTGAATATTGCAAAGCCAGTGGAATCGCTGCACCCAGCGTAAACCTCAGGCCGACCGCAGACGGACTCATGAAAGGAAAGCTGCTGCCTGCGGGAGGTCCTACTGTTGGGTCACGATTCCCCCAAAGTCCAGGCTAAAAATAACCTTACAAACCTCTGAATACTTTACCAGTTGCTTGATTTGTTTGATTTGACAGTTCAACAGCGATTAAAGAGGACGATTTACACACTAGCAATATTTAGGAAACATAAAAAAAAAAATACCTTTATCCCAAATTACTGCTAAATAAGTTACTGCTCTTCACTTCACATTCACTTTCACCAGTTAGTCTCGATGTGGAGAGCAAGAATGATGATGGGAGACTGTGTCCAAATGAAAATCTGTACATGTGTGCTGTGGATGTTTTCAGCTGGTAGTTTGTATCCGACTGCAGCCGTCCGACCGGCGACGTCTTCATCGGCTACACCGGCCACACAGCGACCACTATGATGGCTATGAGGAGCAGCACGATCACCACCAGCATCCCTGAGAGGAAAACAAACGAGACACGAGAAGGGAAAATGAGAGATGGCAAAAACCAAACCAGTTGATGTTTTTATTCCAAACTCCAGGAGTCCCGTTTGGTGGAACTGTTGGAAGCTTGGTTTTATAATGTGATAACACGCCTCGAACTGGCCATTTGTTGTAAACAAACATGAGCCAAATCCATCCTCCATCCTCTCTAAACATGATCTTGTGCCTGCGCCTCACATAAGAATGCAATCAGAAGGTGCTTTAAAGGAGGAAAACCACACGCCAGCACAATACGGAGCTGTTAGAATCACAGCTCATTCAGATGAAGTCAGCTTTTTATTATCACTTTTTTTTTTTTTTATACTTAATGTTAGGTCACTACAACCCCTTTGTGATAAAACCTTTACAGCTTAAAAAACTCTTTTTAACTTTAAAGTTGAAAAGGCAAATGTCAAGCAGCTGAGAAACTCCAAACCTGATTTGAGACAGACTGGGAGGGAAGGAGGGGAATTCAGCAGGCACAGGGGAATACGCTTGGAAGAGGTAAGGAGCCCACATACCTCACTACTAATTTTCAAAGTCCTTGATCTGACGCGAGTCCCAAGTGCTTATGCCCTTGCAGCGTATCGCCATTCTTCTCTTGATGACTTAATGTAATTTACATGCGTTCGACGGCCACAAAAAGCTTTACTGCCACAGATTGCGCACTGTGATAGGCATATGTTTCTGATTCCGCCCTGAGAGGATAATCATTGTTTTTCGCTGATACTATGGCAGCAGAGAAAAAATGTGCAAAAGCTCACTCACACTTCATCAAAGTGCTTTACCCCCAGGACCTGAAAAATATTACAGTTTTTATTGTAGTCACCACCCAGGGGAAAAAAAAACGCTGTAAAATCCACTGCAGGTAGAACTTTTATCCTCCGTGAAACAGATGCACAGTGGACATCTTCTAGACTCATTCAGTCGGAACCATTTTGAAGAAATGTACCTTTAACTCCACCGTTTTTAACAGACAAATAGTTTAAATTGCAGAGGACTCCACAGATTGACATGCAGAGAACTAACGAACTTTTGCAAAACATCTTATGTTGCAGGAATTAGAAATAAAATCTGCAACCACTGCAAAAAAGAGAGAAAGAAACCAGAACTTAAAAAAAAATAAACAAAAGTAGTGAATAAAAATGGAAAATAATGACAAACATTAGTAGAAACTATGATTTTAATCACTTCAATACAGAAAAACACTGTAAAAAGAAAAAAAATAGTACAGTCGTGACTCGATAATCCGACCCTTAACAATCCAAAACCTTGCTATCCGACAGGTTTTTAGGAAAAACGAACGGAACCCATGAAAAACAGCCTTAACATACCGACAGCCTTGGATTCTGACTCCGACATGACATTTTATGTCACATTAAGGATAACGGCGTATTATCTGACTGAACAATCCCACAGATTGGCTACGTTCACACTGCAGGACTTGATGCTCAATTCAGATTTTGTTGTGAGTTCGTTCACGTTTCCAATTAAATGCGACTTGTATGTGATCTGCTGTGTGAACTTCATACGACCCAAAAGTGTCCCGCATGCACAGAACAGGACACAGTGATGTCACACGCAGCGAGCGTGCTCAGTGTTCACGGGAGAAAACACGGATGGTAACGGTGGAGTGTATCTGCTACTCCCCCACCTCCACCAATGGTGGAAACAGAACTGTGACCACTATCCTAAACTGGCATCAGCAGCCAAGTGTTGCCTGTACGTTCCGGTCACTTCCGCCCCGTCAGAGTGCTGCCCCGGGGTGGAAGTGTCCCCCAGACCATGCTGAATATCCATCATTAATTGGGCCCAAATATCCAGAGCCCAGACAGTGCTATTGGGACCAGCCCTACTAGTTATTATAATAACTATAAACAATAAATATTAACAACAAACGACCCTTCCAGCATCAAGCCCTCCTTGTATCTCGACCTCCATCTTGACAATCCGACAGCCTTGCTATCTGACATAAAAGAAGGTTTTACATTTAGTGTCAGATTATCAAGTCACGGCTGTACTATATCGCAGGGACAGTGTGTTTCCACTTTATATTATGATTATAGCTGATTGCTGATGTACAATATTAACGTATATGTTTGTGGGACACACATGCTATAAACTTCTTGGCTCAGTCATCCATTTATGAATAATTATATATCAGTAGATTTACTGTAGACACATTCTGAATCTCAAATATCAACATAGTAACTGGCCTTCAAAATTAAATGGTGGAAGCTCAACAGGAGCACATTAAAACCACTATTCAAAAAGAGAGTCCAATTAAATATATGGAACGTGACCAAAGCTGCTACCGTGGGCCTCCACCCTTCATGCAGCATCACAATCTTTACACCAGAGGCTGCAAATGATCGCTTGTCCGAGGCCCCCCGTGAAAAAGCAAAATCCGATAATCACGTCAGGTTTTTACAGATACTGATGCAGACACGTCGCCCACAGTGGTCCCAGCGGTAATAAGAGCATTAGGAGCTGTGGCTCCATCAGATTCCAGCCCAGCTGCTCCACATTGAGGGACACAGCAGTGAGTTGATGGTGTGGCTTCTATCACACGCATCATAAACACTCGAACATCTTTACAACGCGGCGCTCTTTCCCCCCGTCTATATTCAATAACTGACACCGCAAAACTATGCTCCACACACACAGAAGATATGGAAAACATTCGCCAAGGTTTCACTGTTTCCCCTCCTTCTTCTTCTTCTCCTTCTGGAACGGCACTGGAGTGAAGATTTCAAACAACTGCATCTGAGGGCTGTCAATAGTTCCCCACCGCTGACTCAATTTGTCCATTGTTATTTAGCATGCGGCTGGTATTTTACCCAGCCTTTTCGCTTTTGGTTTACATTTCTCCCATTCTTTGGCTCTCTCTCTCCTCCTTGCATTCCCATCCGTGGCCTAATTGGTCGTCTTTCCCACAGGGAGAGAGTCAGGCAGAGAGACATAAGCCATGCTGAACAAATTGCTTGCGGTGGTGGTAGTGGTGGTGGTCTGATGAAATGTAAGGCTGATGCCGGCTCCTTTGCCAGCACATGTGGGGGCATGGCTGTGAGGGGCCCAGATGTTTCGGTACCTCTGGTCCTAATGTGCCACTCTTGTCTTCTCTCTTGTATTTCTTTTAGCAAATCGCTCGACTGTCTTCCTCGACATGGAGTTAATTCTCTGGACGAAAAAGGTGTTCACGTATGTGGGTCCGCAGGCCACGCGTGTTCGGAGTTATCATTGGTCTAGACGGCACCTCTCCTCCTGATAACTTACACATGTGAGCATAATATAAATGTCAAAGCAGAAACACACGCTCAAACGCTTGTGATGACTCTTTAAAAGCCTCCAGCTTAAAGCAAATACACACACACATTGGCGGCAATTATCTTTGTTTGGGTGTAAACGATACCTAAGCAACACCCAGCCCATATTAGATTCAGACATCAGAATTTCATTCAGCCCGCTCCCAACATCTGTCAGCGACTCCATTTGACGCACCATAGCAACAGCGGCAATAAAGGCCGAGCTGTGGAACACATGCATACGTTACTGCGGCGCGGGACTCTCACACTCTCTAACATCACATAACAGTCAGTCACGAAGCCACATCAGACACCCACGCTGACCCTCGCCCTCCTCTTCTCTCTTTTGGACCGTCCCCGTCTGCCTCAGTAACTAAACAAGCTGCTCCTGACCCTCAGAGGGCCTCTAGAGGCTAATGACAATCATGGCGTTTGCTTCCCAAATAGATTAGGGCTGTGCTGTGACAGTGATGCTGAGGGGAATAGTTGGTGTCTGCTGACAGACTGACCACCCAGGAGGAGTTTTTTTGGAGGCTCTATTCTGGGTTCCTCCCATCTTACCAATTTTCAGACACATCAGTAAGACAAATCACGGAGAAAAACAATAATTGGTACGAGCCGGGCAGAGGCAACCCCCTGAACCTTCCCTCATGCCCCCCTGCCAAAAGTTCAAAGACCTTTTTGGACCACAAAAGGCGAGGATGACCTCCAGAGGCAGGGGACGAATTTTATGTTAACAAGATTAATGTGACGCTCGTCATTTTTCTCACAGCACAGCTGAAGCGGACGGAAACTTTTTTTTTTTTTTTTTAGCTTTCAGTACATCTAAACGTGTATTTTCATTTTAAAAATCTTAGTAGACACTGATTGAATATCATTTGACTTGGGATACAGCATATATAGATTGATGCAGATCTGTAAATTACCCTGCATGTGTTCTCCTTCAAGAAACCAGTAACTTCACATATTCTGTGGTTTCATGATGGTGCCGCATAGTTCTGCATTACTTCTACAGAATGCCACTCTGTTGGCCGTCCACATACATTAATACCTTATTTCTATTTCCAGCTAATCAAATCTTGCCTGAAGCAGTAGCATTAGCATTCTCTCATCGGCACAGCAGAGGCTACAACATAAAGCAAGCGCCGAGGACTCTGAACAACAACCGACATTAGAGAGACTTCCTCACACAAGTCCGGTTGCTACGATTAATCTACGGGAATAACCATGACCTGGATGACTGAGAATCCGCACAGACAACCTACATTAGCTTTCCTTCCAAGCCTCCTTCTATCTATCTTACAAACATGAGCAGACTTCTTATGCAGCACTTTAGCTTGTTAAATAAGCCATCGAACTCCACATCTGCAGGGGCAAAGTTAACCCTTTCAACACCATAGCCCGCTATACCGGTCTGCGGCTTTCACCCCATCTATAGCGGGCGCCGGTATATGGCGACTTTCTGCTACATTCATTTTGATTGACTGTCAGTGGGAATCCCCGTATGTGAACAAACGATTCAGTTATGAAATAAATTATGCAAATAGTAATAACTGCATACAGGGTTCTCGCCAGCGTCATAACACAGTAACGGCCCGTTAAGCTGCTGCCTGAAAAGCTGCAAATTGGGCCGATATGTTGTTTTTGAGGGTACGTAACTGGAAAAGATTTAACAGGCGCTGATGGAGTTTCACTACCGGTGCCTTCGCTGCTAACGTTGTTATTCGCTAGGATATTCGCCGCTAACCGTTAGCAGCAGCAAAGACCCACCCCGCTGTACAGGAATCCTGGCGAGGACTCTGGCATATGGCATATATCCCTAGTAAGTCAAGCCAAAGTTACTTGGTGTTGAAAGGGTTAACATCCAGTTGCAAGCTAAGCTCAAAAGCTAACTAGCTGGTGAGCTGCAGCACATTTATCTGCATGTAAATGTTGCTACAAATGTCACTTGTTGGACACTTTTACAGCATCCGTTCCTGACACGTAGTCTACGGTTTAAGTTTTATTTTCTCTTGGTCCTTACGATGCAACACCATCATTGTGGCAGCCGGCCAGCTGCTGTCAAACAAGCACAGACACAAACATGGCCGTCTATCCGGCTGAGGCGAAAAAGACCATTTCTAATATTTCCCTGACACTCTTTTAATGATACGAAACCATTAATGACATTGGCATTATTTTAACTTGCAGAAATGATGACTAAATATGATTTCAAATGGTCTTCATTTATTGCTAAAACTGTTTAGCTGCAAGTTTCAGCTAATCTACAGCTGTGCAAATTGTGATACTGTACTTATGCACAGCTAAATGGTAGCATCAGCAAGCTAACACGGCTACATTTTCAAGTCTGTTAAGAAGATATGTTTTTTTTTTTTAGTTTATTGTGTTAGCATGCTAACATGAGCTAACGAACACAAGCGAAGGCCGATCGAAATTTTAGTCTGTCACATATCTAACCATAAACCAAAGAATTGGAAAAGTATCGCTGACAGTCACTAAACTCACATTTCATTGTGTGAAGGGCATAAATGCTTGGACCACATTTGGTAGCAATCATTCGCTGAGCCTCATTGTGGTTGTAGGAGAGCCAGGGGATTCCCAGACGCAGTAATACGGCAACAATAGACGAACAATGAACTCTAGCGAGTACTGTGGTATCCTTCTATTAGACTTGAAGACATTTCCCAGCGTAGGTAAAACTGCTGAGCTACTGTGATGCAAGAAGGAAAGTCGGGGCATCTTCTCTGGTTGCAAAATCACTGCAAGTCCTCATCCATTAGGATTCATTCTTTGGTGACCAAGAATATCAAATTTCATGGCAACCCATCTCCTGAGTCATGCTCGCGTTTGATGATATTTATAGTTTTTTTTATGACATTCTTGTTGAGTCATGCAATTTACCTTTCTGGTCTGTCAATAAATTATCTCGTACAGTTAATATAAATGAGATTAGATGAAACAAGATGCGCCACGGTGTAATTTTGTGGTCTGAGCACATTAAAAGGAGTAAATTGTTCTCCCTCGAGCCCTGACAAAAATGAGATATGAAAATAGTTTTCAAATATTTAAAGATATCTTGAGGCGAATTTACTTTAACTTGCCACTCACTGGGAGAAATCTCAGATGTGGAAACATCATTAAGGGCGTAGAACTTTTAAGCAAGCCTTTCATCAGCTGCGTGAAACATGTTCAGCTGCCATTTCTGGTTTCCAGCAGTAGACCGTGTAAGGGTAATAAGACGAACAAGAGCTGAAACTAAATATCTCACTGATCAGACAAAGCAGAGTTTAAAAGCTAGATTTGTGCAGAATTACTGTTTCGCTGGCAACCCCTGACGTACAATTACAGACTCACAATGCTCTTCCTCCCCAAGACTGTCAAACTACTTGAAATGCGAGCAGGATTCACAGGGTTCCAGAAGTGACCCTCTACAAACCGAGGATTAGCTCTGTTGAGAACGGTGCTCAAGCGCTGATGCTGTCTGACGATGATGATGCTTTAACTCGCTCTACACTCCAAGAGATCCTTTGGTTCCGTAAACTAATCTGCCACACTAATCCTACCAAAGTCAAAGCCACTTCAGTTTCTCTTTAACGTCGAGTAAAACAAAGTGGTAGAAACAGTGAATCAGGCACCTCCGTTTTCTTTTTAACCACTGATCTACTGCTGCCTTTTGAGCCAGACTGTAGATGCTGGATGGATAATGTTGGACATTAGTTCTTTGCATTATCTGCATTCTGTTTAAATAAGCCAGTCTCTGTGTTCAAAGACCCTTGTCGCTGAAGATGCCTCTGGCTGCATGTTTAGGGTTGTTTTGACATCCTGCAGAATAAACTCGGGATGCCTCCCTGCAAGCAATGCACGAAGGAAGAGAATCTAAACACCTGAAATTTCAAACTATACTGCAAGAAATATGTCAAATTGAGAGCTGCTTTAATGCAGTTAACTCAAGTCCAAATCTAGATTTCGATGATAGGTGTCTCCACAAGCCTCAGCTGTACAAGAATCCAGTATGTTTCAACACAACGGACATTTCGCAACGCTACAGGCAACAGTCATGCACGGAATGCCACGGGAACCGTGATTTAGCAATATGTGGGCCCTTCCCTTTTGGTTAGATGACCCTTACGATAGCGAAGCTCACTCTTCTCCAG
Organism: Stegastes partitus; assembly: GCF_000690725.1. Classification (NCBI taxonomy): domain Eukaryota; kingdom Metazoa; phylum Chordata; class Actinopteri; family Pomacentridae; genus Stegastes; species Stegastes partitus. Next base: position 483,166 of record NW_007577855.1, on the reverse strand, counting down.
CATTCAAAAGTTTCCGAAAGCTTCACGATGCGTGGTGCGCACACACAAAAGCGCAAATGTCTTGTAATGATTAATACTGACCTACAGTGAAGAACATTTTTCAAATTTCTGGAAATGTTTCCAGCTTTTAACGCAACTTTGGTCTGTTCTTTACAATGCAGCGGCTACCAATAGTTATGTTAAGTATGCTCTTGGCTGTCAAAGCCAGACGTTCCAAAACTTTTACAAGGACTCGGCTGAGACATAACACCAAACACCGGCTTTGGATGAGAGGTGGTTTCAAAAATAAATAAAGTCTTAAAGCTAAGGAATTATAAACACGCTGCCATGGAGAAAGAGGGAAAGCCCTCCAAACAATTTGTGGCATGTTGTATTTTCAGTTCTTTCTCTGCTTGACACAAAGACGAGTGTCAAACAACTGAGGAGACGAACAGGGGGATGACAGAGAGGAATGGAAAAAAAAAAAGAGAGAGAGCATAGAGGTGAGAGTGAAAAAGACCATGGGGGGAATTTTCCATTCACCGAGAAGAAGACACAGACACACATGCCAGAACACCCAGACATGCACGAGAACATGCTTTGCAAACACGGTTGCAAAAATTTGCGCACTTGAAAAAATACACACCGTGCCAGCATACAGACATGCAGATGATCATGCATTGACACACACACACACACACACACACACACGGTCCATGAATATTCCTCAGTCTGGAAATGAGGGAGTTTGTTTAGTAAAAGAACTAGTTAAGCCAAAAGAAAGAAAAGAGTCCTGATTCTAACACAATATCAGCTCTGGGATCTTCAAACAAACTCACGCTCGGGCGCCATGGGGACACCACCAACAGAACCAAGCATTCTGGGGGCTGACCTCGCTATTGCCTGCGACGTTTCTGTCTGCGACCGCCTTTTAGCTGGGTCTCTGCGCGCAACAATGCAGTCTTTGCCATAGCAATGGAGTCTGGCATTTCAAAGGGCAAACCGAGTCTGGCTCACGCTGCCACATTCCATAGGTTGGCTTCAGCCAGCGAACACACCTCTTGTGGCAGCTGTTCTCCCCCCCCCACCTCTGAAAAACATGACCCGCTGAAAAAAAAAAAGGGGAAAGTCGTCTTGTAAACAGTAAAACAAAAGTTAAACAAATCAAAGCAGGGCCGTGCATTCACACAGCTTTTCAGGGAGGAACTCGACTTGGCAAAACGGGGAGTAGAAACAACAGAGGTGGATGATTTGCAACCCTAAGTAGACATTTGAGGATTCCTCAATGGGCTAATGTGCGAAAACCCCATTTGAGAGCCAGGGACACGATGTTAGCAGGCGTGACAGACAGAGTCAGTCCACCCACCATTCAGCAACAACATGCTCTGTAGCGGGAGGGCTTGTCCCCATCAGTGTCATTTTTTCAGCTCCATTAAGTGCCATTCTTTCTCGGGATGAGGGCAGCAATAGCACCAACACTGCTTGGTTCCTTTTGATAACCATAGGTTTTCTTTTCCCCGACAAGATTGCTTAAAAAAACAACTGTCAAAGATATACTGTCTGAGGAAAGTAGCACTCTTTTTGTCCAACTCTATGTCTCACAGCATCCAGTACTGCTCTAAAAACTGATTATGTATTTTATTATTCATATAAATAAATAGAGCACCGTTTTCTCGCAGCAAGAAGGTCGCCGGTTCACGTCCCGGTGGGGCCACCGGAATCTTTCTGTTTGCATGTTCTCCCCGTGCAGCGTGGGTTCTCCTCCCACACAGTCCAAAAACATGTTGAGGTTAATTGGTGATTCTAAATTGTCTGTAGGTGTGAATGTGAGTGTGCTTGGTTGTTTGTCTCTAAGTGTAGCCCTGTGATAGACTGGTGACCTGTCCAGGGTGTCCCCTGCCTTCAGCCTAAGTCAGCTGGGATAGACTCCAGCCCCCATGACCCTAGTGAGGATTAAGTGGTGTATAGATAATGGATGGATGGATATAAATAAATAGATTTATTATAGTCGTCTGTGGTACCTGATGCAAGCTGCTCCTTAGTGTCTTGCAAGTAAAGAAAAATGAGGAAGGCTCACCACAAGAGGCTGACTTCGTCTCCACCAGTTTCACCCTTCGCGTCTCGTTTCGAATCCTGCCGTCCGTCTTGTCCACGAGGTGTGCGAGGTCGTCGATGATTTCTGAGAGACAAAGAAAGAGGAGAGAGGAGTTCATTTCTGCTTTGCATGAAGCTGGCATAATGTTCTTTCTTTCATGTTATTACAAAAAAAGACCACCCTGCCATGTTCTTTACTCTAAATACTAAATCGACCGGTTCTGCAGGATATGACACCAGACAAGTCAACAAATTCAAAAAGTAGAGGCTGCCAACGCACAGACATGAGTTGTGGTGCGGGGAGTGGGTTATATGAAAGCACTACTCGCCCTTTCAAATGGTTTCACTACTTCCTGAATCCATTCTGGATTTAATCAGGCCCTTATTGTTCATGAGTTTTAAAGACGTAAGCTCAAGCTTCAGGGACCGTGCCTGGGCGTCCAAAGAAAGCGAGCGTGTGCTTTGTGTATATGTGTGTGTGTGTGTGTGTGTGTGTTTGGCGCTGTGGCTGGGGCCTTTCAGTAGGAGTTCCTGACTTGAAGGTCGTCCAGATGGAAGCCTGTGTGATTTGTTAGCGCGAGCCACTGTGTTGACATGGCATCTCCAGGGGTCTGTCCCAACAACAAAAACAGACAACTGCTGAAAATCCTCCAAAATGTTGATTTGTTAAAAGTTGAGTATTAAATTGTGGTATTATTTAGAGATAATATCAACTCATGATTAAGCTCTAAGTCGGCTGACACCGACACAGGCTTAATGTGTGCTGTCTATTAAGATGGATGTAACACATCTTTTCCTGTCAGGGCAAACTACCAGCTTCTCTCATGACTCCAACTGCGCCGATGACACAGAACGATGAATAAATAGATGCGGAAATATATGAGCAATAACATTCGAAACAACATGGCTCATTACTCCTGTTATAAATCAGGAGATTTATTACGAGACGCGACTGAAATTGACCATTTCTTCTTAAACATGTGTGACTGGAGATTTGGATTTGTGGCCTGTTTTATATTTCTGTTCCAACAGTGCTGACAGGTCCTGTCCAGTAGCCTTCTAAATAGAAAAAGACAAAACAAAACAAAAAAACAAGTGGCTGGATATTAAAGAAGGCGGTGAAACAGAAACCAAGGCCAAGCTGAAGAAATGGAAACTCACAGCCTCGTATCAGGGTCTGATAAACGAAAGTTTTACAGGAACTGGAAACGAGACTCGACTAACAAACCTGAGCCGAGCGCCAAGCTAAACAGACCGTCCCGTCCAGGGAGGGAACAACATTTTATTGCTGTTATATGGTAAAATAGTATTCAGTCGGTATGATCTAAGCCTTTTGTTGGGCTCCAGAAACTGGGCCGCATGACCGAATTCCCACGAGCAGAGCGCTCAGGGTCGTCCGCAGCGATCGCAACTACGACTCGTCACCGCTCGACAGGACAGTTTGTGTTTCTGCCTGACATCGGGCAATTAAGCAAAAAATAATCCGAGGAGGGAAAGTAAAGCATGTCAGCTCGGAGCGGCCGGAATGTGAAGGGGCAAGGACAAAGGAGGCGGGAGACGTGAGATCGCCGTATGCACAGCGTCCTCGGAGACTTCCACATCATCATCTGAGCATCAGGCAACAATTTAGTAAAGGAAGAAACTTTTCCTTTACTGGCAGGGAAGGGGTGTAGACAGTGAACCATTTGTGCCGCGTGCCACTCCAACTACTCATGAAGGATGTTTTCAGTCAGCTGGTGCCAAGTGCCTTGATTCAAGCTCTGGCCCAGCAATAACATCTCAATTCATTGATGAATTCCCAGCCATACCGAAACGCAATGAGGCTAAGACGTGGCTTTTGTAACTACAGCTGCAATGAAACGCTCAATTTATTTTTCAGAATGGTTGCACTACAGGTACTGGGTTGTTTTTTTTTTCCCTTTATATGCTTGCGTAGCCCTTCAGTTCACCCCATTATCAAGTCATGTCTCTAACAATATAATTCTCAATTTCCTGTTGTTACATTTGCTCCCATGTATGACAGCTGCTGGCCCTGGCTTGGATCTGCAACATGACAAAGAAGGCCCTGTTTCAGGCAAACCTTGTTTATTTAAAATGCCATTACACTGGATAAACCCCTAAAACCACAGCGTGCAGGAGCATGGCATGTGTGCACACCATTTTTTTTCTTTTTTTTTTCCTGTTTGCCAGTTTGTTTTTTTAAGATGCATTGCTTTATGTGCATTTCTTCTCTGTTGCAAGCTTGAAATGTTATTTTACAAGCTCTGCATCCTCGATAATTTGGAAGTTAACTTGACCTTCTTATTATTCTTTGTTATTTTTAAAATCATTGCTGCGATTATTTTTATGAGTTCATGACATAGAATTATCTGAACGACTCTGCAGCTTATTAAAAACATCCATCTGAGAGACAAAGCATATTTAAATATGCATGAAGTAGTAAAATGACATTTTAAAATTTGATAAACACTGAAAATAAACAAGTCCAAATGACAAGATGACAAGATTATGTCATGAACAAACCCCTTAAGTGTTTCAGAACAATCAATCACAAACAAACAACAGCTTCAGTGTTTACTGGCTCAATACATTCTCTTTGTTACAACTGTACTGAGATTGAAGATGTGTTCAGAATGTAAATTGAAAAAAAAAAAAATAAATCTAATAAAATTAAAGTCTCCTCATGGCTCTGTCTGTCTCCATTGCTCTGTGAATATATATCACCGCAGAGAATATACAGTACATCCTAATAAGCTGATTTCTTTTGCCGTGGAAGGAGTCGAGCTCGCCCTTTCCTAATTATATCTGCTGCATGTGCAATACAAGGCCATTAGCAAGCTCTCTCTGGGACCAGGGACTTGTTACCAGAGACTTTGTTGTGCTATTTTCACAGCAAACCAAAACAACCGAGCATTAGCGAGTGGCTTTGTGAAATGTCATTGTCAGAAACAGTATATACAGAATATAAATACAGTGACTGGCAACCAAGTTTATAGCTTCATGTAGGTTCCAGAAGATGCTGTCTTCCTTTGGAAATCTTCAGAATTTTAATTGAAGGTATAATCAGGCACTCAAATCTGAAAATGGACGACAAAACCTCTTCGTTAAAGTCATATAACACCTCAGCGTTTACTCTAGCTGGTGTGTAATGCTGAATACATTTCTAAAAAACACTGTAAAGCTTCTGAAGTTTGCATGAAAGCAAGAATTTACAGCTACAGATGCAACATATTGCACAAAAAAAGCACAATTTGATCTTTGTGTAACATTTTCTAAAGCGCTGCAGAAGCCACCAAGCTACCTGTGGTCAATCCTAAACACCTGGACACAAAGAGGCAGCAAGGCCAGGTCTCTCTATTCTGATTCTCTGCTACCAACAGTACCTCTAATTGACACAGAAAACAATGCACATAAAACCTGGCCCGTCGGAGTGAAGGCATGAGAGCCCTGCAGCGCGCACACACACACCAATAGGAGACAGATGTTGCACTCGTATGACGTCGCCTATTCCCCGATGCCGCCGACTCTCTGCGTAATCTCAACGCCATTTCATCTCTGTTCCAGTGTTGTGCAGCTTTTACATAAACAGCCTCTCCCTGTGGCCACCCCGCTCTCTGGGGGCTAACTAGTTAACAGGTCTGTTTCCATCTTTGCTGTCAGCATCATCTGGAACCAAGGACAGACACCTACTATCCTCTGGATTGGCTGCTGCTGCTGGTCTGGTCTGGACTGAAGGATTATTACGTGGCCGAGGCACGAACTGGAGGAAAACACTTAACGGCCGCTGAATGGGTTTTTGAGTTAAGTCACTTATGATTTAAGTGTAAAGTGTACCATTCGTTGAGGGTGTATGCAGGCAGATGCTGCACTCCCACAATATTTCTGTGTGTTTATAGTATACCCACCCATTCAACTCATAGCTGGGCTGAAGGTGTCATGTGGAGAATAAACCATCTGGCTGCTCCACTTGCAATGCACTGTACTGCAAAATATGTCTCTGAAGTAGCTCGACATAATTCTTGTCTAGTTTTGGCACTTACTCCGGCTCTGAATTTATACTTCTGTAAGCCTATAGAGAGTCCTCAGCGCTTCTTTTGCAAGGAGGCATCAGGGGCCATGTCTACCTGAACCACCTCAGCCAGCTCCTTTGAATACAAAGGACCAGTAATTTCACTGAGTTCCTTGCGAAGGAAATTCATCTTGGCCACTTTGTATTTATGTTCTCATTCTCTCTGGTCATCACCCAAAGGTCATGACCACATGTGAGGGCTACAACATGGATCAATCAGTAAAATTACAGCATCAGCTTCAGGCTCAGCTCCCTCTTTGCTATTACTACCTGGCACAGCGTCTGTTGTTGCTCTCGCGGTGCCAGTACACCTGTTCATGTCGTGCTTCATCTCACTCTACTTGTGAACAAGATCGCAAGTATTTTGTTGAACTCCTTCAAGTGAGGCAGTGACTCACTTCCAGCAATAAGATCGCCTTGTTCCAGCAGAGGACCAGGGCCAGATTTGGAGGTGCTGACCCACACTCTCTGCCTGTTTCACATTCAGCTGCTCCACAGTGTGCACTAATGATCAGGGTCTGAACGAGGCGAGAGAAACGCATCCGTCAAAAGCAGAGATGCAATGGTGAGACGACAAAACACTCTCCACGCATTAGCTTCGCGTAGAGATTCTTGAAAGCCACAAACAGAAATGGTGACAAGGTGCTCCTTAAGCAGAACCTTATGCAGACTATAGCAGGTGGAACATTTGTAAAACAATGGCACAAGTAAGGAGAAAGTTGGCTAAATGATCGGTGGCTTATACCTACTTCATGAGTCAGACTAGGAACCCCCAAAAGGTACCCAGGAAACTTGCTCATTTATCTACTCCCGGTCTACAAAACGCATCCAGACCAGATGCCATACTGATTCTACCAGGACCCCAAACCATATAGCACAGCAGTAAATCATCACAATATAATATAAAGTCTGGTTCAAGTCAGACAGCAAAGACGAGGCTCACACGCAGCCGAATGGCGAAAAGTGTGGGAGTCAGTCTCTATTTTAATCATTAAATTCCCACTTCCCTGATCTGCCCTGAGCCTCCAAAAACGCTGACTCATCCTTAAAGAGGCAACAGCAGTGGTGACTTTGGGTTTTTTTTTTCTGTGTGCGTGCATGTGGTGGAGGTACTACCACAAACAGCGACACTCCAGGGTGGCTCCAGGATGTGCTGTATTAACTCTGCGTGTTGTTGTAGGACTCGTTCCCAGAGCGGGCACAGCGCACAGAGAGAATGCTTGTTTCCTGTCACTGATTTAAACACAATCTAGCTCAGTGGGGCTAATTCTGTGGTGCTTTTTTCAGGAGATGATTTCTCCTGAGGATATGGAGGAAAAAAATAGAGTAAAAAAGACAGATTTTTTTTCGCTCAAACCTTCTCTTGTATCTCTTGTTTTAATGCAGGGGAGGTGGGAGGGGAGGAGAAGCCTGGCCACAACTGTTACCAATTGGCCCTGGTGTGACTGACTTGTGTATGGAGGGTAGAGCTCGGCTGCCAACCAAAACACACACACATCCCTGGATGTAACTGGAACTTCACTTGGCACACGCAGAGGTACTCAGCATGATGATACAACTCAGAGCAATTATGGTATTTACAAGAAGTTGCACAGTCTTGGAAGCATTTCTTTCAACCTATTCCTTTCTTTTTTTTTCCCCCTACCCTTGCTTATTGTAAACAAACTCACCCTGGGGGTCTACGAGGAGTGAGGAACAGTTTTACCAGGTTTTAAACTTAGTGAAAAACCCAACAAATCATTTAAATGCCAAAACAAAAATAACTAAAAAATGAAGACATAAAAGAAACGCGCAAATCCGTCGATGGAAGATGAGCCTTTGTGTAGACACGGAGCTAAATAACTATTGTGTTTGGCCAGTCTGACGTGTTAGAAGTGAGAACACATAAACAAAACCACATTCTTCTCCTAACAATCATCTCGCATGCCAGTTGTTAAAAAAAGAAAAAAAAAAAAAAGTTTATTTTATTCTTAATGGGCTTTTTATGATTGTTTAAATATCCACAATGGTGATGGATAGTTAATAACTTGATTTCTGCTTTGGTGTCCAACACCAACAGTTCAAGGAAAGCCACTGTGTTTTTGTACCAAGGAGCCAACCAGTAATGTGATGCATTAAAAATGAAGAAACACTACAAAGCGTTTCACTGAAATGCAATCGGAGTGTGATGTATAGAAATGCCCTCTGAGGAAACCACGATGAAAAATGAGCCTGCAGAAAACAATGAATACCACAAGGTACATATTGGCAGTGTAATAAAAAAAAAAAAAGGACTAAAAATTGTATTTAAATCAATCCCACAGATATAGTGGATGTATAGGATCACAACAGACTTGGATATGTAAACATGGAATCCAGTCACACATTTATCCAAGCCTTATGTGAAGAACATTAACATCGTACGCCTCAAGTACATTCAGCCAACAAGTCTTCTAAACATCTACCCTCTTTTGTGACTTCTTGACCAAACGTGAGTGCTAATGGGGGTTTCTGAGGGTATCACCATACACACGATTCACCATCCAAACATCTGGCCTTCTGAAGTGCTGAGCCACATGTGTACAGATTAGTCTCACTGCTGGACATCGTCAGCCTCGCTGGCCCCGATGAATCTCCGAGTCCCTCCAAATGCACTGACAGGCTCGTCCGCTCAACGCGTTGGGGGTAAGATACCCTTTATTGCATCATGAGACATTTTCTCCCTCCGGGGGGGTAGCGGCTGGCAGAGTGATGATGAATGTCTTTGCTTTTTGCAGCCGATGCCATGTTCTGACTTGCCAGTGATCAAAATATAGGATTGTTTATTCATATGTTGGGCAACACACTCTTTCAATGAAAACTTTGCATTGGCACTATCTTTGTCAATCTTGGAATAGATGTGACTTTACTACGCCATCAGAAAAAGTTGTAGGCGAGGTGAAAGAAGAAGCCTTTCACCTCTGAATAATAATCTAGAATAGTATTAACAGTGTTACATCAGGCTTGGTAGTGATTTGAATATTACTCTGAAAGATCTCCAACAAAACAGATCCATATATACCTAAATAGACATGATGAACTTGAAAAGACTTTCACACGTAGCATGAAGTCAGACAGTCCTGATGTGCTGGATTCCATGACAATAAACGATCAAAACGTAATCTGTTGAAGGTTAAAAGGAATATAAATATACCAAAAGCTCGAACAAACCACTTTAACTGCAATTACATCCATGGCCTCTACGATCCCGGCCTTAATCCTAACCATTTGTTTGCCAATTTGAAACTGAAACCGGCTGTGTGTCCACGGACTGTTTCACCTCCCTAACCCCGCTACGTTTACCCCGAGATCCATCACCGCACATGATGGACACCAAAAAGAATGACCCACTGATGAATGACTTCTCCAAAGTTTGGAGAAGCCACACTTCAAAGAAAAGCACATAAATTGAGAGAAACCTCCACACTAGCTCAGTTTCAGCACGTACAGACCATTGGGTTTGAGAATCATGAGAATCCAGTCCACCAAAGTCCTGTAGGACCAGTACGTTGGGTTTTTCCCCCCATACACGCAAACATATGTATGCAGATACATGACATATGTTATCGTAAGATATGCTTTTGAAGGTGTACGGGCAGGCAGCCTGGGGTTCAGAAATAACCCTGGAACATGTGAGATAGAAGTTGTAGCGCTGGTTCGGGCCTCCCTTTGCGCTCCAAACGGTGTCATTTCTCTGTTGCATAGATTCCACGTGATGAAACATGAAACATTCCTTTGAGGTTCATGTTGACATCCGTGACCGGATCACATAATGTCTGCAGTTTTGTCAGCTGCACATGAATGGTGCAAATCTCTTCTGCTCAGCACGGTTGTAAAAAAGCGGTTAGCTTAGTTACCATCGCCTTTCTGTCACTTCAGAACCAGTCAGACCTCTAACATCAAAATGGCACATCTGTCCACAGAAGCACCGCACGCCACTCAGAATGGCGCTTTTTGGTTTTTGCACCATCCTAAACAACTCTGAAGACTGTGAAAATTCCAGGAGATCAGCAGTTCCAGTCGCTCAAACCAGCCTGTCTGGCACCAACAATCACGCCACAGTCAAAGTCACTGAGATCACTTTTTTTCCTCATTCTGATGTCTCCCTGGCTTGTTACGCATTTATTTTATGCATCTGCTGCACAACTGTCACAAGACTGTCTGATTGGATAATTGCAGGAATAAGCGCGTATACAGGTGTTCCTACTAAAGCGCTTCGTCACGATATTCCGTCACGTCTAGCTTGCGTTGTTGCCTAGCAGTATTGCATTATTTTTAAAGAAACTGGGAAGTTTCAGTCTGCAAAGACTGGAAATGACCAAAACAGTGCATTAAAAAAAACTAAACAAAGCTAGGTGATACCAGCTTTTGGCAGTTTGGCCATGTTTTGACCGTAATAGAATTTAGCAATTATGATCACAGGTTGTCAAAGCCATTATCAATATCCATCCATCATCTATACAGCGCTTAATCCTCATCAGGGTCATTGGTGGGCTGGAGTCTATCCCAGCTGACTCAGGGTGAAGACAGGGGACACCCTGGACAGGTCACCAGTCTATAGCAGTTAGAGACAGACAACCAAGCACACTCACATTCACACCTACAGACAATTTAGAATCACCAATTAACCTCAACATGTTTTTGGACTGTGTGGGAGGAAGCTGGAGAACCCGGAGAGATCACATGCAAACTCCACGCAGAAACTGGGGTGCGAACCGGCAACCTTCTAGCTCTGAGTCTCTGCAGCGGGTGATTAAAACCACTCAGAACATCCAGCTTGAATCATTGATACCGGGGAGATGAAGATACTCTGTGGAGCCCAAAGGACACTTAAAGACAGCAGTCACATCCTGCTGCTGTCTGGCAATCAGTAGCCGCTGCTGCACTGCCAGACTTTAAAGCATTCTGCACATTTAATCACAAAAACTGTCCATCCATCCATTATCTATACACCGCTTATTCCTCACTAGGGTCATGGTGGGCTGGAGTCTGTCCCAGCTGACTCAGGGTGAAGGCAGGGGACACCCTGGACAGGTCACCAGTCTATCACAGGGCTACACTTAGAGACAGACAACCAAGCACACTCACATTCACACCTACAGACAATTTAGAATCACCAATTAACCTCAACATGTCTCTGGACTGTGGGAGGAAGCCGGAGAACCCGGAGAGAACCCACGCTGCACGGGGAGAACATGGAAACTCCACACAGAAATATCCCGGGTGTCCTCACCAGGACGCAAACCAGCGACCTTCTTACTGCGAGGCAACGGTGCTAATCACTGAGCCACCTTGCAGCCCCGTGATCAATATAATGTTTGCAAATAAGATTAACATCAAATCTATACTGTTACATATAGCAAGTCTTAAGAGATAATAGGGAAAAAAAGGAATGAAAAGACTGAATGTAAACGTTTCTGTGTGTGACCGCCAGAATCATCAGCATCCTTCATCCTATACAGCCGGGCATCAGTGAACAGTGAACAGAGTGAAAATGAACTGAGGCTACCAGAGCATTACATACAATCAATACATAAGTGATCTGCTCTGTCATTTTAGAAATTATGAAAAAAAAAAATGCTCAAAATTCTAAAAACACTCTACAAAGACCAACAGCAATGAGGAGAAGTCTGATCGTTACCAGGCTTTCCTCCATCACCCTTCTTATGGCCAGGTGCCACCGAACAATGTGTGCGTGATGAGCATGAGGGTGCCAGCAGCAGCAGCAGCAGCTACAGCAGAAGCAGCAGCAGCAGCGTGAGGCAGGGACCACCCTGTCACTGGCACGGCACCTCCAACCCAGCCGCGCTTACACTTCATCACTACCATCACACTTCATTAGCAAGGACACGCAGGAGGGGGTGACATATTAAGAAAGTAGGAATTACTAAAAAAAATGAAACGGAACAGGTTTAATGGGATGAGATTCATTGGACACGAGGAGTGTATTCTGGAGCAGCGGTCAGTTCATCTACTGTAGCACCTTGTCCATTAAATGTTAACACTGCACAACCGTATAATTAGCACAGTGTTATCCTTTTCCAACAGCTCTTCACATTTCAGGGGTGGTTTTCTGACTTTTCTGACTGATTTTCCTGAAACAAACCAACACTCATTGTGCGTGCAGACGAACGACTGGTTGACTTGACGCTTCCCAAATCAGCTCAACGCTTCTATATTAATACGGTGACAACTTGTTTTGTTGTCAAACAGTTCTGTTGTCAGAACTGAACAAAATGTCCTGAAAAAAAAAGATTGCAATTTTGTCTCCCACTCCCCACAAAACACACTTGGCAGGGTTGGAAGTGGCATTCCCTCAAACCAAGATACCAGATGGGTTTTTTCGAAACCTTTCCTGCTAATGATACCAAACCGCACCATCTCAAGGGATGTTTCAACAACATCTCAAACGAATTTTCTAGATTGTGATGAAAGTTGTAAACACATTTTTTTGTAAAGAGACCTGAGAGATGTACTACAAAGCAGGATTTGGACTCAGCGTGGTTTCAGGACTAGTTCTTACCGAGGTACATCAAACGTTGAAAGAGAAATCTACATCCAAACAACTACACAATGGCCTACTCATTAAATTTTGTAAGTTGACAGTTTTTTTGCCAGTTGTCCATCCTGACTTTGGCTACAGCTCCTGTGTTTCTTTTATTGTGGGTTATGTTTTCTCATATTGGTTTAGTTCATTCTTTTAACGAACAATATGTGGCTCTAGACCGGTCCATGTTGGCAATTGGTCTTCTGATACCAACTCCATCCCTTTCATGCCGAGATTCTGAAACCCTGGATTGACTTTTCGTGTTGGTAACAGCTTTGTGTGACCACTTTTCCTGATTACAGTGCAGTTCCAAGACTCAGCAAAACGTGATAAGACACTGTGTAATACTTGTTTCATAGTACAGGCCTCAGGAATTTCTCACTAACTGAACAACTATGTTCTAATTGAAATGATGTGAGTCTAATAACTCAACATCCCCTGTGGTAACTGGAGCTTCCCGGCAAAACGCCGGCTGGCTGGCCGACTGACTGACTGAGGAGTTATGGAGGGACTTTGATCTTCATGCCAGACCCTGTTTCACTCATAATGCACTCACACGCATGGAGACGCATATGCTCTCATGCATAGACGCTGACACAAACACACGCGTGTACACACTCTGGTCTATGAGCACCATGCAGACGGACACACCCTGATCAGGCACGCAAATAAAGGAAGGCGTACAAACGTCTTGGATGCGTCCGACAAACACTTGGGTCCCAAACAGAGAAGAAGTCACCTTCGCAGTGGGAACTCACCGTACAGAGCTATCTCAGCCCTGATAGAGATGTTTGGACCACTTGATACATATTCTCTGTGAGGCATGAAACATCAGAGGTGTCGTTCAGCCCGGAAAATTCTCAGTTATGGTTGGATCCAGTTTGAACTTTACCTTGGATCATGATCTTCATACTTCGAAGCATCCTTTTGACAGCTTTCAATGCGGTTCTTAAGTTCGAAGTCGTTACATTTTTGACAAAGAAGTCTATCGGACATCTGAAAACACTAAAAAGAGGACAAGCAGGTCGACCAAATCTCCGAAAGCATACTTTAAATCAAATTCTGTGCTGCTGTCTTTGAACAGTCTTGAACAATAAAAACCGTCTTTAACAATTTCCCTGAGGTTTACACCGAAGGGATCAATAAAGTTTTATTCTATTCTATTCTAGGAACGCCGTCTATAACGATCATTTTTAAACCGTGTGTTAAAGAGAAGAAAGAGAACAATCTACAAAGGTGCATAATCAGGGGAACAAATGTAAGTGCACCAGGTAGAGAGAGAGGAAAGAACATTTTTCCCATCTTGGCTGTCAGTCTGCTGGCAAATCACAGTGTCCTCTAATGTCTAAACAGTAAAAAAAAAAAAAATCCCTTTTACAATTTCTCCAAGCAGACATCTGCAAAAGTTTGTTTTGTTCGAACCAAAGTAAAACAGCAGAACATTTTAATTGTCTGATAGCTGGCAAATACAGCAGCAAATCCTTCCACGTGAGAAGGTGGAACGAGCAAATGTTTGGCGTTTCTGCTCGTACAACAACTGAATTGATTAAAAGGTTATTAAAATAACTTCAAGTTTGTTGTTTCGGACTGATTGTTGCAACCCTACTCTCCTGCTACTGTGGCGTAAAATGAGCCCATAATTTACAGCCTCAGCACGAGAGGGGCAAACCTCCCTGCCCCTCGGTGCTGCTTCCATTGTTGCACAACGTGCCCACATGAGGACCATAAAGACAGTCAAAGACACAAACATATTAAGTCCTCACTGCTAAGGCCATTACATTACATTACAATCACACACGCCACAGCTTTGACTCGCTCGACCAAATGTTCTCCATTTGTTGCGCTCAATTTTCTGTACCTCGTTCTACTATTGTTTTCCATTTGGTAATTTTCATTGTGAACTTCACGACCGATCCAAAATACTTTTGCCACTGCAACACTCGTGCCAGTTACGCAAATTTGAAATCGACAAAGACAGTTGGGAACATTTGGCATGCCAGAGTGGCCTCTGAGATGAACTGCTGAAAGTCTTATTGAGTATGCGGCGGATTTAGGGTAACAGCACTCTACTCATCTAGACAAGAATGAAGGTTTGGCCAGCAGTGTGGCTGAAACAAATTCCCATCCCAACAGTCTCCCACATGATTGCGGGCAGCTGGGACTGGTGGAGGGTACTAAGCAAACAGCAAAAAAAATGACACAACAAGACCACATCCTCCACTGTGGGCTATATGCTCTAAAAAACATGGCTGGATGCACAGACAATTAGGCACAGCCAAAAACCACATGCACACACACATGCGAGTGTATTCCCATGAATCAGTGACACACGCTTACACAAGTCTCACAATCAGGATGTACCTATCAAAGCCTGACAGTGATTTGCATGTAGCAGCCCATTTAAAACATCTGCACCTACAGCTGTTGTGTAATCGCGCAGCTCCTTCAGCTGATGGAGGAGGTGCTGATCGGTGGAGGTAAAGATGAAATCTGTGCCTCTGGGGAATAAACAAATTAGTGACTCCTGTGTGAGATCCTGTGACTCCCTCATCATATGCCCTAAAATGGGATCATTCCACCACCTCAGGACATCCGTCACACAGAGAGGAAAGTGCACACAGCCTCGTGTCATTCTAGTCGGTAGGTCGAATCGCTGAGGTTCACTGAGGACTGGTGCTCTGCCACTGGCACTACTGCCCACTAGTGGGTTCATGTGTGGGCTACAGGGTGGACCTTGATTTAGTTAATTCCCTGATTTGATTTTAAAGCAAAAATAATAATAATGAGAGAGAGTAAAGAAGCAACTTTTTTAAGTTATTTTTTTGGTCTTTTTGCCTTTATTTGAGAGTGCAGTTGAGAGAGAGAGACAGGAAAGTGGGGGAGAAAAATGGGGGAAGGATCTGCAAAAAAGGGCCATGAGCAGGATTCAAACTCATGACCTCCACATCGGGACTATAGCCCCTGTACATGGGACGCCAGCTCAACCAGGTGAGCTATAGCAACGCCCCAAGAAGCAACTTTTATCATAATTTTACTAATTGTTCCAAAAAAAAAGAATATAGAAATATATATTTTCAGGAATGTACAGTATGTGCAGTGTGTGGTTTGATTTTAAAGAAATGCATATTACTCCTGGTACATCCTTGTCTGTAATCTAACTAAGGAATAGCATGCAGCTGTAAGAGAAGCCTAAATAATGCAGATATGATATTCTAACAACTTGAAACACTTTCATCCTGAGGCAGTAACTGGAGGCTGAATGAACACCCGGTACACTGACAAAACAGTTCTGACCAGGGCCGCCCAATACGCTCTTGGACCTTTTTGTGCCACCGAAACGGCTCCAAACCACCGAGGCGTGGACTTAACAAGCGCTCTGATGGTGCCCTGTGGTGACTGGCACAAGACGGTCCTTTAAGTCCTCTTAAGTTGCAATGTGACGGCAAAACAATCTGGTTCTTGTTAAAACCGCTCAGGTCTTTACACCTGCTTGTTTGTTCTGCATCCAGTAATCTGAATAAAAGGATTGTGGGTTCACTTATACCTGATAGACCCCATACCTTAACATGTGCCACTTTTTTACCAGATCATCTACAGTGACTGATATTTTGTCTGGGTCACTTTGGAACAAATAGTTCAACCAAAAAAGTCTCTTAAACCCATCTCAGTCTCATTTTTTGTACATTGCTGAAACGGTTCTTTGTGTATGTGAGTGTTAATCTTCTTTCGTCGGGGCAGTGTGTGTGTCTATGTCTGCACTATAAGAGCCCTGCTTTGTCTAAAATGTGTCACAATAGCAGCTTGGAAACAAAATGGGAGGCTGTGATTAGGCCGAGAGTAAAACAGATGATTAGATAACAGATCAAAAGTCTTTTTTTTTTTATGTTTGTTCAAGCGGCAGACCAGCGTGGTGACCATACGACATAAAACTGTTTTTTTTTAATGTTTTGTCTTGAAGAGATTTGTGGAGAGTTTGGACGGCAGATAGTGTCGGATTACACACGTGTAGGATTATTAGATAACAGATGAAATGGATGGAGAGTAAAAGGCCTTCCCCACATGAATGACTTTGTTCAAGTAAGGTGACCTATCAGAGACAGCGTGATTAAAGACTTGTAACAGTTTCTAATGGGACAGCGATGCATCACTTTGAAGGTGAAGTGATAGCTATCGCTTAAAGAGCCACTTGATGCTTGAAGTCTTGTCAAATAACTCTCCAGCGCAATAACAATACAAAGTGTGTTGTGTCTAGCGGTGCCATGTATTTTAGTACAAAACAGCAGGAAAAGAACGAAAAACATAAAGTGAACAATTTGACTTATTTATTGATTTTCCATCTCTCGTAAAGCACTTTGTTAACTAGGTTTTTGAAAGTGTTTGTACATTGTTTTTTTGCCACTTTATAAATGAGGAAAAAAATTAAATTGCATTGCTGTGATGATTGCTGTTAACTAAATTGCTATTTGTGTTTTTTTTTTTTTAAATCACTTTCTCATTTTGACTTCCATCATACTGTCCTTTCCACTGTCTTAGTCCAAGTTCTTTGTTTTGCTCCCTCATCCACCTTTCATTTGTACAGTACATTCTCTAAGACCAACCCAGTCCGTCCTCTACAGCGCCGTGTGTTATTTGGGTCCTGCACCGACGTGTCCCTCAAACCCAAGACCATCTCTGACTGGCCAGTCGCCTCGTAGCTCCTCATGCAGATTTAAATACGGCTTGTGTGCCAATCACAATCTGACAACATGTGCTGGACATGTGGTGTACGCTTTCAGCACAAACACAGTGATCTCACACTCAGACGAGGCGCTCACACTCTCAAACACACACACACACTCGTCTGTGCGCACACACGCTGAGCGCAGGCTGCTAAAGAACAGATGTATATGTGTGCACTTGCACTTGCACACACATAAACACATAAAAATGCCCAGCAGATGAAGGTGCAATCTTCCCTCTGTGGTTAAATGGGAACCACGTGCTGGCTGTGGGTTGAGGCAGACTTAGTAAAGTAAGTCCTTCCACTCATTATGTGGGATGACCCATGCTTCCCTGAGGCTGAGGAGAGCGCAAGGCAGCTCTCTGCTCGTCGGCCCTTTGAACGTAGCCTCCAAACCGGAGCGGTTAGCAATTAAATAAACAGAGGGGGAGATTTGTTCCCGCTGTCACTTGCGTTAGCCAAAAGGAACCTGCCAGGCCAAGCCTGAGTCAGTCTAAGGTACCATTAAATGGCAGGGAATCCTTCGCCCAGAGCCAAAAGCACTGGCAGCTGAAACTGTAGAGGTTCCCAACCACCAATACCACCAACACATATGGCTAATGTGCTTCCCTTGGACAATCAGCCCGCAAATGCTCTCCAGGGAAAAATTACAGCACAGTATCAACACTAGTTTGCTGTTAAATTGTACACATACCACATGCACGATGCAATTCTCTGCAAATAGCAGCCGCACTTAGCTGTGCAAACAAAACGCAGTCAAACCATGTCATCCTCGCTTTGAGCAGGTAATCCAATGAGGTACTGCTGACCCCGCCGACAACGTAATATCCGCATACGAGCCAATACTTCGCATTCTTTTAATGATTGACGTCGTTGCTCCACGTTACCAAGTGATGGCCAATGCTGAAGTTCTCTTTATCCATATTACAGCAATATTGCAGAATTTTCCACATGATTCATATGAGGACAGCAGGAACAGAACAGCAATAATGCAGCCAAGCAAAGTTACGCAAAAGGGTGCTTTCTGTGACTCCATCTGTATGGAATATAAATCAGTTTATTGCGGAGAAGCTGCATAACAAAACTCAGGCAGCTTTTCGTAGACTATATGACATAGGATGTGCATAGAGAATGAAATAAGACAAAAGGTCAAATTTCAATTGTTTAAATAAACCTCTGAATGAATTTCTGTATAGCAGACTACAGCACTGCTACAAATGATGAGAGCACATAAGTGAACAAATACTAAGTTGTGTGTCTCCAAAAAAGTGATGCCAGTGTTGGTCAACCCTGGTTGTACTGGCTTCCTTTGATCTGTGCTTAAACGCCTTCTAACATAGCCAATAAAAATATGATGTTTATAATGTCATTACTCACTACTTCAGCCAAGAGTACAGTACGGCACAGAGTGTGATAAAGACAACTATTTGCAGTCGGAGTAGCTGAATAAGACTCAACAACGTTTGCGTGGTGCCAGAATAGATGTTAAAAAAATTCAAGTAAAACATAAAAGGGGCAGACAATGAGATGAGGCTGTATCTCCATTTAGCATCCTTTAATGTGAGGCAGTGAATGAGCGTCTGGACACAGTCGTACGTCATACTTGTGTAATGGAAAAAAGAGCTGGCACTCTACAATAAAAAAAAAAAAACTAAACAAAAACAAGTAACCGCTGAGTGAATCGTAGAATATTAGGCGTAAGCAATAACGAGTTTTTGAACTTTAGCCGTTTACGACGACTGAAATCATGCATCGCGGCCTCGCCAAGTGGCTGATGTGTGGATGGTTAAAAGACCATTATAACATTTATGTAACAGAAAATAACAAATTGTAGAATCTGTGGCGAGAGAGAGAGAGCGCCTATATTTACAGCTATACCCGCTTAATGCCCACTAAGACAGCATTGAAAAGATAGATTACTCAAACCATTCAAAAGAACACTCAATAAGCGTTTGTTTCCAAGAGTTGTCTCATCTTCTGCTTTCAAGACAGCGGCGGGGAAAGAATGGTGAAATCATACTTTCTTGAGATTTTTTTCATTCCTCATTAGCGGACACGTTTTTCGGGGGATAATGCACAATTGATAGTTTGTGAAAAAGCTCGGGACTGCCAGCATGGTGGCTGTGCATGTTGCGGAGGATGGATGGGACAGGGAGTGGAGGAGAAACAACCTCACCCAGTCTCTAAACAGGCCTGTTGGTGGACATCTGGAAGGGATCCGGGTCTGCAGATGAGCTAAGCAGGAGCGACCACACCTCGCTTCTGCATCATGCTGTATTATTGGGCTTCTCCGGGTGCCTGTCTCCATCGTACGCACGACGGCTGTAATGTGTGGATGTGAGACAGACGGTGAAACGAAGAGTCGAGGAGGATTTCAGAGCTTTGCTACCAAACAGTCGCTACAAAAGGTGGATGTGAACACAGCTAGCCATGTGCTAACACCTTAGCAGACGGACACGGTCCATATTTAATTCCAGATTATTACTTTTGCATCATGTTTAATTTTAAGCTGAATTAGAAACAGGTTCGTTAAAGGAATTACAATTCAGACTTCACTACATTGGGGCTTCTGAATCTGCTTTGCAACAGCTGAGAGGAATTTCATTTTCTACTCATTTGCTGCAAACATTATGCTGCACTGAAACAATCTGATTTTTTATTTGTTCATTTTTTTTAAGACAGCAAAAATATCTGCATTGATTCTAAATTGTTTGTTGGAGGAAGGACTTGAAACCAAAGTGTTTTCTGCTAAACAGGCAACACTTGAGCTGAGCAGCCTCCAATAAGAGCTTTCTCCTTTTGGACGTTTCCAGCTAAAATCAACCCAAAGAAACATCAGCTCCCACAAACATGCCAAGTCAGGATCATTTGATCCGGAGCACTGTGGCAAGGGTGGTTCTTAATGTACTACAATATCCCTTACACTATAACGCAGAGAAACACACAGGAATGAGTCACCGCGACGCACAAAAAACCGCTAGTGTGTTATTCTCAAACACAACGATACAGACTGCATTTAAGTTTGTTCTGTACCTTCTGCATTTTAGTCCACACATCTTACTCTAATCTGTTGTCTATTATTCATGAAATACCCACGATTTACCTCAAACATCACTTTTTACTTGAGATCCCAACTGCTGCTGTGTTAATGTGGAGCTGCTGATATTATTCGAGCCATTAAATATATACAGTCGTGACTCAATAATCACTCATCACTGAATGTAAAACCTTCTTTTATGTCGGATATCAAGGCTGTCGGATTGTCAAGACGGAGGTCGAGATACAAGGAGGGCTTGATGCTTGAAGGCTCATTTGTTGTTAACATTTATTGTTTATAGTTGTTATAATAACCAGTGTATTGTTAGAACAGTACGCATCGCTGGATTTAACCCCTACTTGACCGGTGCGATTGTGTACGTTCCTGTCAATGACGGAGCGCAATCCCGGGGTGGAAGTTGCCGGAACACAGAGGCAGTATTTGGCTGCTGATGCCGGTTTAGTTAGCGGTCACACTTCTGTTTCCACCATCGCTGGCAGCGACGACCAAGATCGTTACCATCCATGTTTACGTCCGTAAACACTGAGCACGCTCACTGCGTGTGACGTCATCGTGTCCTCTTCTGCGCATGCGGGACACTTTTGGGTCGCATGAAGTTCACACAGCAGATCACATACAAGTCGCATTTAATTTGAAATGTGAACGAACTCGCAAAAAAATTGAATTTCACAAAAAAAACCAAATTGAGCATTAAGTCCTGCAGTGTGAACGTAGCCAATCTGTGGGATTGTTCAGTCAGATAATACGCCGTTATCCTCATTTGTGACATAAAATGTCACATCGGAGTCGGAATCCAAGGCTGTCGGTATGTTAAGGCTATTTTTAATGGGTTCCGTTCGTTTTCCCTAAGAACCTGTCGGATAGCAAGGTTTACTGATTGTTAAGGGTCGGATTATCAAGTCACGACTGTATATAAAATTGATGAAGACTCTTTGTTTTTGCTAATGAACATTGTCAAAGCTTTATTATTCTTCTACCTATTGCCTGTCACTTTTAATTAAGGGAACTGACCATTTCTGTTGGTGTTGATTTAAGTCTTTGCTGAACGCGCCTCACAGGATAACAGAACCTCGAGCCTTCGTCAATATTTGTTTTATTCTGACCGTGACAAGTGAGAGTGTTAAATCAGGCCTGAAAAGTCGTGGGCGGGTGTCTCCACTGTCACTCTCCTCCGCCGCAGCCACACATCGGTTCCCTTCCTGGAATATGAGCAATTCTGCCACTGGCTTTTTTAATGTGGGGCCTTTCTTGCTCACAACTGTCACCAGCACACATTTGCTCCAGATGGATGGAGATAAATCAAAGCCATGATCCTGAACAAAGACTGCAGCTTGTAAAGTGAAAACCACGAAAGAGGGAAACATCGGAGGGTGAAAAACCTCCTACGTTTACATCTTAATGTGAGTTAGAAACACTGTAAATAACATAAGAAATACGGTACTTATAGCAGTAATAGTACTTATTATTCTAGTTAATTTCACCTCTTTATCTTATACATTAACTTCCTATGCTTTCCTGGAAAACCCATTTATGCTCGTTTATGCTCTTGATCAAAATAGAAATCTTGTTTGTAAAGTGTTCCTCAATATATGGGCAACAGCAATATTTTGTGCAACTTTAACGGCTCTGATTTGCTTAATTTAGGCAACAACTTTGTCAAAAATACTTTCATATTACAATAAGTCAATGATTTTTTTGCCACTGCCTAACAAAACCTAACAGAATCATAAAAAAAACCACTTGTACAACATACAACAAGTTGCATTTCAAGACAGCCAAGAAAACCAAAGTCTAAATCTGCGCTTTCTGAATAAAAAGAGAGACTAAGCGAAACAAAAGAAGGCGTGATTGATTAAATGTCTTCAGACGTTTTTTTTTTCTTTAAGTGTCCAAAAATGTTAATTTCCTTACTGTGCCTAAACTGGATTATTCATCACTTGCCGTTGGTTGATGTGACCCAAATCCCTCACGTCATTGTTAGCCCCCCTCCTCCACAACTCTATCAGCGCGACACCAAAAGGCGTCAGACAAAGACGGATGCCGAGACGGATAAATAGAGAAATAAGGACGCGAGGACTCGTGATTGATTGTGGTCTGGTTAGGGAGGCACAGAAGTTTGGCCAGGCGGTACATCTTCATTTGGTTATCTTTTGTCTTCCCGTCATGCGCCTCCAGCTACGAAAGTCTTTTTTTGGAATCGTTATTTTAATCTTCTGAAGCAGATTTTAATCTTCGACAAGTATAAACACGAAACCATCTTGACGCATTTCAAGAGTAGTCAAAAGTCGGCGTTTTCCGATGAGAAACCAAAGACCATAATAGCCTGGGTGTCCGACGTAATCCCCCCATCATCTATATAGCTCTCAATAACTCACGGAGTCAAACATCAGTCAGCCAGTCTGGTGGTCACACAAGACGATGCTCTCTTTTTGCGGCTCATTGCAAGCTTGACATTCCTTTGATGACAACACTCTTTTGAACATCGCATTATGACTCTCCGCATTTCCATACCGTCTGGAAAACACTGCTCACTACTACCAGCCTCGCTTTCAAACGGAGCGAATCAAACAAACAATAAATCAATCCACAACTCTGACCACATTGACTTTCTGCCTAGTGCCATCATTAGCATGGTTTATTTGCTCACCCAGGCCGTTTCTGAAAGCAAAAGCGAGCTGGGGTTCTGCGTTTTCTGGGGTCGATGCTGATGTCACCGCGCTGTAGCCCCCTTCTCGTCCCACTCCGCTGTTTATTTGGAAGTCATTAGCGCTGTCCGTATCGGCCGTATACGTGCTCAGCTGATGCAGAATCAAATCAGTGGTTTCGTTATTAGAAATGAGGTTCATGTACTTTAGCAGCTGGCTCACTGATAGAGAGGACTTCCAGAATAATCAGGCCAGGAGTCAAAGCGCCTCAACAACACGGTCATTACCGAAAGGCCGCAAACTGCTGGTTTTATTAGGGGTCAATGAATGCTAGATTGCAGTAACAGCGTTTGCTTTGTACTAAGTAGACAAGAAGCTTTGAAATCACGGCCATCACGGCCCGACACGCACGCTGCCTCAGCTCGCCATAAAACAGGAAGTGGCTTGTAACTAGGCCGCACGTGCTACGATCTGGCCGAAACTCGATACGCCGGATCAGAGTCCCGCCTGGAGCGCGTTTCTGCCAAAACCCGACATGCCCGAAGGCCGACAATCGTACGGCGAGGACCCGACCGTCGCCGCTTGCAGCTTTAATTCATATTTTTTGTTTGTTTTTATTTGTCTCCTGATGTTCCTTACATGTTTGCGCTCTACCCTCTGAGGCTGTAACACCGCAAATTCCCCCACTGAGGGATTAATAGGGGCTTATCTGTTTATCAAAGACAAGAAAACAGGGGAGAGGACATGGAAACGATGTGTGTGTGATAGTTAATGTAAAAAACACATCTGCCACAAGTCTGATTTCTATTCAAAATGAAGCCTGGAAGTGACGACAGATACATGAAACAAATGGCAGTGATTCATTGAATTGTACTCTGAGGAGCAGATTTAGTTGATCTGGAAACCAATCAAAGATGCAGAGAGGCGATGGGAAGCAGAGGAACTCATGAGTCGTTCATTTGATTGATCGAGGCTGGATACACAGTGTCTGCTCACGACGAAGCACTGAGCAGACTAATACACCTGATAACTGATTTGAGCCGTTCGCAGGTGTGTCAACATCAAATGATTTTCAGTTACACCTTCTGCTTACTCGCATCGGTAAACTCGAGACGAGAGGCTTGCACGAGGTACATGGTCTGTGTCAACGCTGCAGTATTTCACCACCAGCCAAATCCAATTCAGAAAGAGCCATTAAAAATCTGACAAATGAGACAGCCTCAAACGTTCGCCGGCGCTTTTCAAAAGAAGCTAATTTAATGAGCCAGCCACTGTCTGTCACTCATGAGTATAAGACACTGACATGGGGCCGATGCGGCTGTTCCAGGCCACAGTATGAGAAATATCAACACCAATAAAGTAAAATTAATGTTGATGCTTCTCAGCGGTAAGGGAAAATACTGCGAGCCATTTTAGTTGGTATGTGTCGGGTTATTTTCAGCAACATTTAATGTGGAAATGAAACCGTGGAAATGGAAACGGTAACATCATGTAGGATTTTTTTATTTTTATTTAAAGATGACGGCGCATAATTTATTTAATTTTAACACCCAAACAATAAGGATTGATTTTTTTCTTATCCTATGAGGGGTAAGCAAAATGGAAAATGTGCAGTTTGAAATGGATGAATGTTATGTGCCATAAAGCAGAGACTGAAACTGAGATAATTGGTCTGGTTACTCATTTCTACATTTCAGTCTATTTTGACTCAGTTGGGACCGAGATGGGAGTAACTGGGGGGCTTTGGGTTCATCTTTAAACCTCTGAAAAAGGGTCATCTTCCTTGCTGACCTCAGCCGGAATTGTTTCCCGAAAAGGAAATGACTGCAACCTCCACTGCACTTCGGTCATGAGCTAGACTCGAGCAGCCGAACTACAAAGAGCTTAATCTATTTATAGGAAAACACCGCTACAGTACAGTGATCTGGGGGGAAAAGGAACCCCACAGGACGGAAAGACAGACGGACGCCAAGGTTACGCGCCAACTGTCAAGAGCAACAAGAAGTCTTGCCGTTCTCCGGCTTCATAACTTAAATCCATTTCCCTTGCCTCTCAGAAAACATTAAACTATACTCTTACGTTTTACACTGTCGAATTTGACATTTAATACCAAGCAGCACCTACAAAACTGTCTCAAGCAATAATCCAAGAAATGGAAGAACGCGGCTCGAGGAAAACGTTCCAGGATTTTACCTTGTTGAAGGCAGAAATTCGTTCATTAAGTGTTAATTCCTCATATCAACGCATAAAAACACAGTTTGCGTCAGAGTTAGTGCTGTTTTAATGAGGATACAAAAGCAAACGGTACTTGATTAACTAGCCAAGAAAGCGAGCGTGTTGGCTGGGTCTGTAGTGTGGCCGAACCTGGCAGACAAAACAGAAAAGGCGCACGATTCTCTTTAAAAACACATTAGAGTTGCATCCAATCTGCAATAAATACAACCATCGTCGCAACAACGCTGCTGCACCGTAACTTGATACGCACAGCAAGAATGGGAAAATATATTTTGTTTCTAATTGCCGTTTCATTATTTCATTACTTGCAAATCACTAAAGTATTTTCAGGAAACATATTTGAGGTACAGTTGTAACTCGATAATCCGACACTAAATGTAAAACCTTCTTTTATGTCGGATAGCAAGGCTGTCGGATTGTCAAGACGGAGGTCGAGATACAAGGAGGGCTTGATGCTTGAAGGCTCATTTGTTGTTAATATTAATTGTTTATAGTTGTTATAATAACTAGTAGGGCTGGTCCCAATAGCACTTTCTGGTCTCTGGATATTTGGGCCCAATTAATGATGAATATTCGGCGTGGTCTGGGGGGCACTTCCATCCCGGGGGAGCGCTCCGACGAGGTGGAAGTGCCCGGAACGTACAGGCAGTACTTGGCTGCTGATGCTAGTTTAGTTAGCGGTCACAGTTCTGTTTCCACCATCAGTGGAGGAGGCGGCGGGGGAGTGGCAGATACGCTCCACCGTTACCATCCATGTTTACTTCTGCAAACACTGAAGCGGCGGCGTGTGATGTTGTTGTGACCTCTTGTGCGCATGCGGGACACTTTTGGGTCGTATGAAGTTCACACAGCAGATCACATACAAGTCGCATTTAACTGGAAACGTGAACAAAGTCCCAAAAAAATCAGATTTCACTAAAAAATCCGAATTGAGCATTAAGTCCTGCAGTCTGAATGTAGCCAATCTGTCGGATTGTTCAGTCAGATAATACGCCGTTATCCTTATTTGTGACATAAAATGTCATGTCGGAGTCAGAATCCAAGGCTGTCGGTATGTTAAGGCTGTTTTTAATGGGTCACAACTGTACGTGATTGTTCAAAGCAGGTAAAACAACACTTAAGGTGCAGAGCTGAAGCATAAGATTGAGAGAAAAAACCAACAAGGACAGAGATCATACTGTTCAACTGATACTATACAGATGTCATGCTTCGAAAATATATAGCCTAACGCATAAATATTAAAAAATACACTGTTTTCGTTGTGTTGATAAGTAGAACAGTGTTTTGTAAAGGATTACAGTGTATTTGTGGTGGGGAGTCTCAAGTTAAGAGCTTTTGTTTAGTGCATTTACTTTCGTAGTGTTCTGGCAGAAGTTTTTAGTTCATCTGCGCTCTGAACTGCATTTAAACTTGTATCTTGACACAAAGAAATAAACACACAACCTTTTTTTTGTTAGTGTGGCAAATCTACCGACTCTCCTCTGTCAAAACTTGTGCGTTGCTCCAAGGAACTCTAAATCAGGCTTAGGAGAAAATGGGGACTACACCGTATGATATATTCCCATTTTCCACCTTGTCAAACACAAAAGAAAACAGATCTCTGCCATAACTCAGCCGGAGAGGATGCAGAAAAGAGAGGGAAGATGGTAAAGGGGGGAAAAAAAAGAAAAAAGATATAAAATAAAGGGCTGTTGAAAAGGCCCCACAAACAGAAGAAACACAGGAAGGTAAAGAAAGGCTGCGGAAGACCAGGCCCTGCAAATCATAACCTGGTGTCAACAGCCCCAACCTGAAGCTAAATTGTTGACAGAGATCCAGGGGAGTCTGCGAGGAGCGAGGACCCATCGGATTCTGCTCCTACGCTTCATCAACGACCTGCACGTCCCCCAGGTACGAGTTACACTCATGCACCGTGACTGACTTCCACAAGAATATTACAATATAATCTCATTAATTACCAAAGCATGTCACGAGGGGAGGGGGAAAAAACAACAGGTGGTAACGTGTGCGGGCCTCTACGAATTTGCATGCTTTAGGTTTCAACACATGGAGTCCATTAACCACAGGTAGTGTATTTTTGACCTTTACAGAAATAAAGCTCCCAGCAAATCTATCTTTAAGAGCCATGTCATGCGGGATCTAAAAATGGGAACGGCCATTGTTTCCAGCGGCAAAATAAAAATCCTGCAACTGGTGTAATTCACAGTCGCGGCTCTCCAGCTTCATGTTATTGAAAACACTGACATCAGACTGAAAAAAAAAAGCAGGACAAAAGCCAGTTGGAAGCAATGATCTGATTCAATACAGTAAGAGGAAAGCAGACTAAAACAATCATCTTTCCTTTCTTTCTCCGCAGAGCTCTGCCGCTTGCTTCCCAGCAGAAGGGAAGGTCGTACATTTCCACGCCGAGATCACTCCGTTATACAACCTCTGGACTTGTTTGGGCACAACTGCTCAGACAGGATATTACACGATAGTGCAACGCCTTCTACTCCCAACTGCAGGCTGGTCATCAAAGCAGCAGCAGACAATAACTGTACTGTAGGTGTGTGAGAGACCACTTCATACGAGTAGTTGGTTGTGAATCTTTGCTGAGGTTAATCGGGCAAAAAAAAAAAAAAAGAATACTGCAATCATTTCATTTCTTGTAGAACAGCAGATCTAACACGGCCTGCTAATTACTGAAGCCTTCAGACCGTGTATTTTTTTGTCTACATGGTCGAGAAAACTCTAAAGTTTAGCCGCTCCTGCTCAAATATCTGTGACAAATAGTCAAAGTGTCACTTACCCTCACCACTCCTTTATTATTGCTGGAGGTAAAATTATCTACTCGTCTCTCTTACTGGCTCCTGAACTGTTATTTTTCTTTTCCTGCTTTTTCAGAGAACATGAGACGCTAATGCATGTTCTGGGCTCGCTGTCAGTGTAAACATTAGAGATATAGCCCCTCTAATTAAATATAAAAAAAAAATGACAAGAACACAAGCTACATCTTCTCAGTAAGGCAAAACTCTCAGGTCTCGGCCTATTAATTGCTCCGGTCTTCCAATAGCAATGCATTAAAGTATCTGATTGTTCACCGGTTGACAGATGATCATCTTTAAATCTCGTGTCTCATGTACCGCCCCGGCTAAGCAGGAAAAACAGAGGAATGCACTCTGTTCCGTATAGACGCTATTTATGGGCTAAGTAACTGTGTTTTTGCCAGAAATAACTCAAAGACGCCATTAGTTCTGAGAAGATCTGATTCCACAACACAAAAAAAAATCTAATATATTTAAATTTCATGAACAGCCATTTCTCTGCGGGGTGTACGACAAAAATAACTACACAGCCATTACCGTGACCTAAATGTGAGGTCGGGGTTCTCTGATAATCGTGGTTTCAGGACACATATGTTCATTTGTGTGTGTATGTGTGTGTGTGCTTGGTGCTATGTAGTGGTGTTAGGGAGTATCACTGCCCAGCAGAAAAGCACATGAGGCAAGTAGTTCCATTGCCGAACAGAAGCAAGTCTGATTGCTTTCACACTGCAGCGTGTAATGCGTCTGGAATTTGTTTGACGAATATGTACAGACGCACGCTGAACTTTACCGTTCTGTTCGTCCAGCTCGTTGCCGATCTCCTGGCCCATTATCTTCTGTCGACTGATGACGGCCGCCAGCGCATCCAAGCCTGCGTCCTGGGCTGAGGCGAGAGAGGAGAGAGAAAACACACACTGGCGTAAACGCGAAGATGAGAGAATGAAGCAGAATTAGACAATCTCAGACGACCGTAAAAGAAAGAGGCTTAAGAAAAAAAAAAAATACTGCAAAACAACACAAGAATCGTGACAAATTTAGTAGTGGGGCAAGAAGGAATTAAAATAGAACAGAAATCCCCTTTGAAAAAGCCACTTGTAAGGATGGAGTAATTATAGTATATTGTGATCATTATATAATGATATTATTATTTGGCAATTAGAAAAGAAAGGCTGATAGAGTGAAGAGAAGAGAAGAGAAGAGAAGAGAAGAGAAGAGAAGAGAAGAGAAGAGAAGAGAAGAGAAGAGAAGAGAAGAGAAGAGAAGAGAAGAGA
>NW_007577855.1:425795-453666 GCF_000690725.1 Stegastes partitus | reverse complement strand
ACCACAAGTTGAGTCGCTCACCATTACCCAAGTTCACCAGAAATCCCACAGGGAACTAGAAAGCTCCATGTGGTTTGGTTTCACTGTCTTAACAGGAATCCCCGTCCCCAAACTGACAATAACCAGAGCGGTAATGGAGACATTGCAATGAAGTGTCACATGGAGTCAGGTGAACTAATGTCTGGGTGTTCAAGTCATGTCAGAGCCAGGAAATAGAAAAAAACAGGTGTGGGCTTACAAGACGTGAATCACGATCACCTTTTTTGTGTTAGCGTAGATCACTTCAGCCACTATTACTTTAATACAAATCAGGCTGTGTCTCGAATCCTCTTGTTACTGATTAATCGTGCCTTTATTTCATTACTTCTTACTGGAACAGTGATGCAACATCTTGTATCTAAGTACTACTATTGGGTACTACACTCATATTCGGTGTGAAGCTCATGTTATGAAGAGAAACTTAACATCATACTTGAAAGCATGTTTGCTAGATCCCAAAATGACTGACTTATGTTGTTGTTCTACAATCTAGTGTACTTACCCTCAATGATTCGTTGCTGCTGCTGTTTGATCTCTCCAAACGACAGCCCTTTGGTCTCCTCTGATTCGTTGATCAGCCAAGGGTTGGCTGCATTGCCTCCACTGGCTCCTGCCCCTCCGGCCATCAGCGTGGACCTGTGACCCACAATCATAGCAAAACTTAAATTCCAAAGTGTTTCACAGCCTCCCTCCAAAAAATAAAAAATAAACAGCCTGTCAAAACAACTCAGCTTTTATTGGAGATGATGTTACTGTTACCGCAATCCAAATGTAGAGCAGCATCAGCTGAAGTATTAAAGATGAATCCCCCAAAGGGGCACTACAAGTGAAAAACTCTCAGTAGATTACCATGTACTCTTTTGTCAGTCAATCACCACTCTAGTACACAAACCTGAAACAACACTCATCGTGCACAAGTGACACACTCAATACAGGAAATGAGTGCAATGCACAGCAAACACCTGTAGAAGGCTTGTTCACTGTTCATGTATGACATCCAAACCCTCCAAATTAAAGAAAAACGTGTTAATTTAATCATTTGTCTTTTAGGATGTTTTATGAGTGACTGAAAAACACCAGGTTTGTGCAACACATAACTACTGCATGTTCATCTGTCACAGGACTGTGGACTGCAGTGGAGGGTTTACTCTGACAAAGTGACAGACCAGAAAGCTCTCTGCGCTGTAATGTGCTGTGCTAAACACCACTATGTGGTTTAAAAGCTATTCTTCTCTTAATGGCTTAAAGCTGTGCCTCAGACCCCCACCAGCCACGGCTGTCTTGCGGTGACGAGTTCAGGGTCTCTGTGTGAGGCTGGATTTAATTGTGTCTGCTGAGAGCGAACCGTCTGCTGGTCAAGCCCCAAAAAAGTGACCTGAACCACATGCAGGCTTATCAGCGACAGGAAATAATAATTCTGCCGTACCAAACTATATATATATATATTTGCTGAGGTACTGATGTGCGTATACCTCACCGCCACTCATAAATCTCACAGTGCGATGACTGCTTCAAGCTACTTCTGAAGTAAAGCACTGTGAGACTGTTCACAATGCAGGCGGGCTGAGGCTGATACCATCAGAGGAGTGGGTGAGACAAAGCATTCAGTCTAATCTCTCTAACATGTTTGATTACTATGAGACTATGTGCCAGCCCTCCACTTCCTCCATGCAAGTGCCCATTGTGTGAAGATCCAATTAACCAGTCAGCGGGGAGCGCCAAAATCAGTGAGGCACATCTCTTGGCAGCCACAAAGTACTAGACTGCCACCACTGGGGCCTGAGCATCCAGGTCCTGACTGAGTGACTTGGACAGGCGAGATTTAACTAATTACAACTACTTCCAGTGCGATCAAACACAAAGGAAAAGTTAGAGAATAATGGAGAAAAGGTGAGTGGGTGAGCTGAGCCTTCACAAATACACCCCAAGTCTGTATTTCGCTCAATATGAAATGGAGATGCTCAGAACATACTGTCTTAGGGATAGATTAAAGTCCCCTCGACAACCTCCATCACTTCTCTTCTACCTAAAGTTCTCACAAAAAAAGTTTTTAAAAAGCAGCTTAGATTATCCAAGCATGGCCAATCCACCCCCTCCCACATTCTGTCCTCAGAGACCACACAGTGGGAATGGGTCCTACCCACAAATCCAAATTACCCACCACATATCACTATTAAATTTAGGTCTCACTGAGCAAACTAAAAACCATATGACCACATGATTACAGTTTGCCAAGCTAATTTATTAGAAAATGTCATTTGAGATTTTTTTTTTTTTTTACAGAGCCTTTTATGTAAATGGGTGTGTGGTCTGTAAAAAAAGATGAAAGCCTGTGCAAAGCACCACTAAGTAGATCAATCCCAAAACCAAAGCTTGTGAAAGATATCAGAGAGAGGCAGACTCATATCAAGGCATGAGCAAAAGTGGTTCTCTAAATCTTACTGATCGACTGCTTGGTTTCACTCTGCTGTCATTTCAGTAACTCCCTGAAAACATCGACGATTACAAAGTAGACATTCTGTACTTGTACAAGATTTGTTCCATGTATTCGGTGCCTCTACGATGTGAAAACAACACGGAGGCGCCAACTAAAAACCCTCAGTAATGAAACAGACATGAGAAGCCAGAGGATTTAACCAACATGACACCATTTCCTCTTTCTGTCCAAACAAATATCATCTGGGCAACAATCTTACACATAGTAATGACTACCTGCTACCTAAGATTTTCAAAGCTGTCATGGTGCTGATGAGGAAGAAATCAGTAGTGGTATCCAGCTCCTTGATGAGCTCCACAAGTCGT
Source organism: Stegastes partitus (assembly GCF_000690725.1). NCBI lineage: Eukaryota > Metazoa > Chordata > Actinopteri > Pomacentridae > Stegastes > Stegastes partitus. The sequence goes on along the minus strand of NW_007577855.1, from coordinate 450,825 downwards.
ACAATATATGTTCAGTGGAGAGCAATAAACTGTAAACTCACTCCTTTCATCTTTGTTCATCACCCGCACATTCATCTGAATGTGTGTGTGTGTCTCAGAGGGTGCCAAATGTGTGATCATCAGCGCAAAGCGAGCAAATCTCTTAATGAAAAAGAATTAGCCATGAAGTTAAGCGCCCTGTCAAAATGGCAGACAGGCGGACTTCCTTCCGAGTGATAGCACAGGCAGAGGTCACAGGACATGGGTCATACCGGATGTACAAAGACTTTCACCTAAAGTTAGTGACCGGTGACATATCATCAAAGCAGAGAATCGCCTATGACCTCTCTGGTTAAGAACATAGACAAGAGAATGAGGATTCATTATTTTTAATTGGACAGCCAGAGCAAGAAATTATTAAAAAAGAAAGAAAGAAAGAAAGAAAGAAAAAAAAAAGACGTCAAAGATGGAAATCACAAAATGAAAGGTGGCATGTTCTGAGTAGGATGCCCCCTAAAGCATCATGTGGTGATGCTTCGCTCGGCCCTTCTGACACTGACTGAGAGTGACAGATAGAAGTTCAGGGCGGATATATTCCACTGGAGGCACAAGGAAGGCAAATGAGTGAACTACTAGTATGAATTTAGAAGAAGCACCACACTGATCATAGATATGCTACACCCGATCTGTAAGTGGGCCCTCGTGGTCCAATTGTTTAAAAAAAAATTGTCCTTGTGTGATCCCACCCGTAACAATTGAGAATGCTTAATGAGCTCTAAGACATTCAGGGTAAACTAATTTGCCTCTACGTTAATACCTGGAGGGTTCAGGCTCTGTGATGTCTCCCTTGAAAGTGGCATTGAGCTGCTTCTCTCTGGTTAGCAGGTCGTCAATGAGGTTCTGCCTCCTGTCACATTCTGACTGCATTCTGATGAGGGAACGATAAGGTCGAAAGGTGCACAAAGTCTGCATTACTTTAACCGCCTTCAACAGACGTGTGATGTATTTCAAACTTGGATCAGAGTTTATCCACGAACACACTTGGTCACAGCGCACCAGTCAGGACGATCCTTTTCAAAACACTCTCATGCCCTCTATAGGAACATTGCTGTTAATGCAAGCAAAGAAAAAGGCTTCAGCTCTAAATGTAATCCGAGTCTCATGACATCCACTGCTTGGAACATTATCGGAAGAAAAGGATACATGCGTCGAGATGAGGAAGCTCGCAACAAACTCTCTTTAAGCTGGGCAATATTCTGTTTCAGCTTCTGAAGTGACGCCCGCAGTGTCATGTTTATCTGAGAAGACGGAAGATATGGACAAAAAAAACCTGATTATTACAGGAGACATTTCTCAGCAATATAACTTTATTCATAGATGTAACACAGAATATATATCACGTTACCTTTGCAGGGTTCCCCCCTGTCCTCTGCTGCCTGTTCCGTTCATGGATGTTTTCTGCTATTTCCTGGGCCAGTCGACAAGTGGCATCATAATTCTGTAACCTGTAGATCAACGAATGGGATAAAAACGGAAATGGACCTTTTGTTACTGAAATGCAAGCTCAGACAAATCAGTAGAATAAGGTTCAGAGCATTTTATTGTTGTACCAGAGTAACGACAAGACTGAGCTGTTCGGTGATACTGTGCAGACTTTAAACATGCAACAATCGTATGATAAAACAAACCCAACAGACTTAATCCTATTGAGTTTAACTAGCTACATCAATAAAGATAAAATACAGTGCCTTTAGTGTCATTGTATTCCCATCAGTGGTATTAAAATCTGGCTCTGTGGTTAGCACCGTCGCCTCACAGCTAGAAGGTTGCCGGTTCGCACCCCAGTTTCTGCGTTGAGTTTGCATGTGATCTCTCCGGGTTCTCCGGCTTCCTCCCACACGGTCCAAAAGCATGTTGAGGTTAATTGGTGATTCTAAATTGTCCATAGGTGTGAATGTGAGTGTGCTTGGTTGTCTGTCTCTAAGTGTAGCCCTGTGATAGACTGGTGACCTGTCCAGGGTGTCCCCTGCCTTCACCCTGAGTCAGCTGGGATAGACTCCAGCCCCCCATGACTCTAGTGAGGATTAAACAGTGTATAGATGATGGATGGATGGATGGTATTAAAATCATGAAAACATCCTCCATCAAACACAATCAATCCCACATCACAATCATAAAAACCACACGACAATAAATAAATAAACAACATAAAACAGCATAAAAGAAACAAGGCAGGTAGAAAGAGTAAAGTGCCATAAGTGCCTGGTTATAGATAATAATGTTTTATATATATGGTACAGATACGTTCAGTACGTTTGCAGAGTCACTGTGTGTTTAATAATGCTATTATTCACACAGGAAGAGGAGTATTGATGTCTCATTACTGATGCTGGAGTTGAGCAAATACTGTAACTACAGATGGTGTGAATACAACATTAACTGTCAAGGCCACCTAAAGCCTTCCCTGGTCTATATTGGTAAGGAATGCAGCGTTAATGTATGATATTGTGAAGCGTTTGCGTCAACATATTTTAGCTTAGTTGGGCAAAACAGAAACTGAGCAGAGACACTGTTCATCATGTGACATGTTAAACATTACCTTTTCCCTCTTCTGACTCTCCTAATGTAACAAAGATTCTCTGAAGTAGATGCAAGGATAATGCCTAAAAGCGACTGTCCTTTGCCTTGACAAAATGAGATCATTGAGTAAATACTTGCTGTTGTTGTGTTTAGCTAATCCTCATAGAGAACCGCTAGCCGCTTTAGCTAGCTGAGTACAGAGCAGCAGTCCGGCGTAGAAACGATATTTGTTGCCGTTAAGAAAACACCCGAGTCAATTTATTCTACCCTTCTAAAGTATTACTCACCAGGGATCCTGAGACATTTTGATAAAAGTCAGCTATGAAGCGAGATCCCACTTATTTTTGAACCATCCGGCAGTAATCACTGGCAGACCGTTTCTTGTTTTGGGTGTGACGTCACTACGGCACACGGCGCAGACCAATTTACCCCGAGGCTTCGCTTTTCTGCCCTGCGTTAAAAACAGAGAAAGAGCTGCTGAAAATGAGTTTTTTTATGCAGGTAGAGCCACACAAATTATGATTAATGACAGTGTTTTTTCTCATAAAATGTATATGACTTTATATTGTGTTGGTGGTTTCTTTGTTTATATGTTTTGTTGTTGTCTGTTGTCTTCCTGTGACCCTTTCCTAATGGGCCTGGTTCTGCTAGAGCTCTCGAGTGATCTTTGGATTAGTCAAGTTTTTACATGTATAATTGTTTATATTTGTCTGGTCAAGTTTCCACATTTATTAATATTGTGGGATCTTAACCTTACTATTTAACTAAGTGAGGTAAATTTGTAGTTTATTGAATTTTGTTGGGTTTTAGCCATAATATATTTAACTTACTCCTGTAAATTCATATCATAAATACTACTGTAAGGTCTTGTTCGGTCAATTTGCAATGTCTGTCTTATTTTTCTATTAGAAAACACCTCGGTTCAATCACTGTTGTGACTTTATTGTTGTTTATACTATGATATTACTATATTATTAACAGGGCTAATAAGCTCTGTGCATTTAAAAAATGTCCAAAGATCAAAACAATCTTGACAACAGCAATAATTGTGTGACATAATACAGTTTGGTGCCTTACGCAAGTAATAAACACAATGAATCCTCTTGTCAGTTTCAGTACTTCAACTTTCTCGACTTATCCTTGACAAAAACAACCCACATGCACATCCAAGTCCATCTGCTCTGTCACAGACATGATAAAACTCTTAGTCATTTTCTGCAAAGACGCCAACTCAGTCTTTACAAGGACGGTCTTGTTTGTACCGTGGTATCAGTCAACACAACCCGACGTGGGGAACGTGTTTCTCATGATGAGGGAGGTGCTTCTTTGGTCGTCATATAGGAGAGAGCAGTAACATAAAGTGACATCATGTAAACAGCTTTAGTGGATTTTATTAGAAGTCCCTGAGCAGCATGAGAGGATACACAGATTATAAGAACACAGCAGTTTGTCAGGCAGACTTATCACAATACGAGCCTTCATAGATTAGATAATATTGAGTCCGACTGATGTGTTTGAACTACTTTCATTGCTTATGTCTTCTTACGTATAAGATCGAATTTGGAAGTGCCACAGCCTTCATGGAAACTGACATGATGGAATAACAGCGCACTGCCTTCAGTCAGTATAGCTTAAGAGTTTGTTTTTCAACTGCATTACATGTGGTGCCCACATATGGGATAAGTACTTGCGGTGGTTTTATGTTTCATAACCAAACAATGGTTGTGTTTAGATGAAAACATGCGTATGTTGTGTAAAATAATAGTCTTTGGAAGATTTCTCGGAATTGAGTTCTTTGGCATTTTCATGCAATTTCAGAGAAAAGGCAAAGTCGACCACAGGATTACCTTCCCGTTTCCAAAGATTTACATTCTGAGCACTGATTTCATGTCAGTAAGAGCATTTGGGCGAGATGTTAACTGGTCACATAATGAACAATCAGTTGTGGAAAGTGAGTGAATGTAGGTGACATAACAGTTACATATCTGCATTGAAGCGAGACCTATTTAAGGACTTCTGATCATTAAAAGTTGTTTTTTGTTACATGACCTGGAAATTTTGCAGCCTTGTTTGTTGGTTGTGTTTATGGTGGCTCTGCTGTCTGGAGACTGATGACTTCTAAGAACGAGACACTGCATGTTGCCAAAGTTACAACAGTAAAATCCGTGGAACTTTTCACTTTCAGTGCCTGAGTCACCATAAACAAAGCACGCTCAACTCACATGACCACAGCCCACAGCCCTATAAAGAGCCCCGATGCTCAGAACGGGCAGCTAGTAACAGGAGCCACGCTGCCTTTCAACGTTTATTTCTTCAAAGAATGATTGACGAGTGGCAGATGATTGACGTTTCACGAACACCGGAGTTCTCCAATTGTGGAAACATTAATTCAGTCTTACACTCTGATCAAGACCTGAGCTCAATGGCGAGAGGTGGAAGGCAAAGGTCTCACTCCTACTACAACCGAGAGGACGTTAAGAACTATGGTGTGGAGATACAGAAGGAGGAAAGCTATCGAAGACCTCGCTCCAGGTGTGTTTTCATATTTAACTTAGAAGCTTGTGCTGTTTTAAAAAAAAAATTATGAAAAAATGTTTGCTCACTTGCAATCATCATTTAAAAAATGACTGACTGCATAATAAATATTAAATCAAATGCTCTGTAGGTCATTCTACAGTTATGAGACATCAGAACTGTACACTGAGTATGACGTGGGAAGCTTTACGAGGTCCGGTCCGCTGAGGCAGAAGACACCCTCCTCGCAAGTCAAGGAGCAAGCAGCAAAAAAGGAAGAAGAAGGGTCCACTGTTCGAGTAACCCCTAAGAAGTCTAAGTCTAAAGCGAACAAGATTTCATCCTCTAGAGACCATAACGGTAGGAAAAAAATATTTTACAGTAGAATGTAGATTCTGCCACCAAAACAAAAAGAATTTGTGAAGTCTGCTTATATTGTTCAGGAAGTGAAAGATTAAAGGTCTGTGTGCATGTCTTGCTCAGGCAGTAAAGGCAATCTCAAGTCCGTTTCCATGATGACCATCTCTGAGTCGGACAACTGGGAGATTTGTTCCAGCTCCGGCATGAAGTACGGACAGTTTGTGGACTGGGAGAAGATCGATCCTGAATCCGCAAAAAGATACCAGCAGATCCTGATGAGTGAGCACCAGAAGCTGAAGCGTATGGGCCGAGAAGGGTTCTGGGCCTCGCCGCACACACTGAGGGCCAAGGCTTATTACCACATCATCCACAGCCTCAACTCCAGGTTAGGACTTTAGCATTAAATATCACACATTCAAATGCTTTTTTTTTTAAGGTGATTGACATAACAGCTATGCACATTTTAACCGATCTGACTGTAAACTGATGTTGTGTCTGCTGCAGGACTGTCACTGCAGACCGAGATCTCTACTATGAACTGGCCAAGAACCTATTTGGAGAACAGAAACTCAGCAATCACCCAGTACCAGAGTACATGGAGGCTGGAGAAATACCCAGGTATGTTTATGGGATATTGGATCAGAGGGATTCTGCTTTCCTACAAATGAAATAAATAAAAACAAGCTGTGTTACAGTATGTGGTGAGTTTGACCATCACATGCTCCTGATTTGTGATCGCAATCAAACATATGCATTTTAGAGCTGGAGTGGAATATAACCAATCCTTTCTTGCTCTTTTTTTTGTTATCCAGATACTGTCTCAACAAAGCAGGCCTAAATTCTGTTAAAAAGATCCTCCTCTGCCTCGGCAAACACTTCCCAGACATGAACTTCTGCCCCATCCTGCCTGCTCTGGTCTCGCTCATCCTTCACTTCAGCGAGGATGAAGCTGAGTGTTTCTTCAGCGTGTCCCGACTCATCAGCTACGACGACCCCAACAAGCGTTACACTGACCAGACCTTCCTCACCTACCGCGCCTCCTGCATGACCTTTGGCGACCTTGCCAACAAGTGCTGCAGAGGCATCCGTAAGCTGATCGCCAGCTCTCACCAGAACCTTTTCGAGTTTTACTCCGACTGGATCATGTGGATATTCGCTGACCTTCCGTTCACGTACGCCATCAGAGTTTTGGACGTCTACCTACTGGAAGGCTACAAGGTCCTCTATAGGTGTGTTTGCTGCTGCATTTTCACATGTAAACAAAATGGCATAACCAATATTTCAGGAGTTAATATGCAATTATTCTTTTCAGGGTGGCACTGGCTTTGCTCAACCTCTACAAAGTGTCCGTTTCATCCCGAGTGGCAGACGTGGAGGATTTTAGAACTGACATGAAGAGTTTTGTGCAGAACGTGGCTCGCCACTGCACCGTTGAGAAGCTTCTGGAGAGAGCGTTCATGATCCCGATGGCGACGCGGAGAGAGCTCAACCTCTTGTTCAACGCCAATAAGGACTCGCTCATGCAGAAAGGTGTCAGCACGCACCAGAAGAGGTGGGTTAAAGCTAACGTTGTCATAAATCAGCCAATGAGTGTTGGAGCTGAATCTCAATCTACCAGAAATTAAACTATGTGTGAGATAGCTCCTACGCATAATGAAGCAATAGGAGAAGATATTTAGGTCTCACTCAATGTATTTATTTATCGGATAGTTGAATAAGCATACAGAGCTCTGGATCAAACTTCTCACCTGAGCACCAACAAAGTTAATGTCAGGGCACGAAGTCTGACTGACTGCCTCTCCCTGATCCGGTGTACTTATACTATTACATGAGAATGTGTACAGAATGTGTTGCAGCCACCTGATTGGCCCCTCCATGTCCTTGAGTCTTCTTTCACCATCTCGTAGGTGCAGAAACTTGCCACCCTGAACCCTCAGTTTCTCCCTCCTGCAGATACCTGCTTGTGACAGAGAAACACACAAACCACCAAATCCTGTCTCCACTTACACTTTCTCATGCTGCATTGGTTTATCAATTGTGTTGATTATGCCTTAAGATAATAATGTGAGATTAAGATAATAATAAAAAGTGAGGAGAGTAACACCAAATTATCAAAATATGAAATAATGTGCGTTTAGTATAATAAGAGATTATCAAAACATTAATATAACACATATGATCCTAACATGAGTCGCATGTTTGTATTGATGCAGTTGAAGATTTTTTTAAAACTTCTAAATAAAGACTGGCTTTGTGTAGTTTTAAATCTGCAAATTTCAATTTATTCAATTCCAGTTTTAACATATCATTGCTATTTTTAATGTTCCATAAAGGCAGTCGGTCGAGACGGTGGACTTTGGCAACTTCAGCTCCAGCGTTGTAACAGGGACTGAAATGAGAGTGGTCTGGGCCTGGATACCTGAGCGTTTCGCCCTCTTCAGTCCCATCAGGTTGTTCAGTGCAGCTGAACACGGAAGAAGTCTCGCTTCGTGAGTAACCTTTGTGATTCCAATCCCAATGAGAAACTACTGGAAAAAAAAAATAGAATTAATGAGCTGCTACTTCACAGACATGAATAACGTCTGGAGCTGTTAATATCGTATAGCACTGGCTTTCGCTTAGTCTATTCATACTTGTATAAATAAATGTTTTATGGATTAATATCTGCTGAAGACTGTGTTCCCGCAGTGAAAAACACGTTCTCAGGTCTTGTTATGTAACGGTTACAGTCAGCAGGCAGTGTGTTTTCACCATCAACATGTTTATATGGAGGGTGAAAGTCAGGTCACGTCAGCAGTGGCACACATCCCGACTTCCCCGAATAAAATAAGCAACAACTTCTGACATGGAAGTTTTAAAGCTGAAGTCTTTTCTAGCATTAAAACTAAATATATATATATATATTTTATTTCACATAGATTCTATTCACATGTGGAAGGACACGAACCAGCGGTGTTAATTATCAAAACGGTGGATGAAGAGGTAACTTTACATAATATACTGAATACGAAGGTTAATTAGATCCTTTCCTCATGTGTGCTTTTCTTTTTGATTTCATTTTACAATTAAACATATTATTAATGCTTAAAAGAATGACAATTAGTTGAAGGAATATGCTTTGTATGCCACTGAAATCTTATTTTTCATTTCCCAGGTGTTTGGTGCCTTCCTATCGACAGATGTGATAGAAAGGCGAAAACACGACTCCCAGGGACTTGCATATTTCGGAACTGGGGAGTGTTTCGTTTTCACGGTGAGACACATCACTGCTTTCTCCCTTTTCCAGTTTGACTTTGGTGTGTTCTATTCAGGTCTGCTGCCTGTGGGTTCTGTGTCAAACAAGAACTGTGATCACTCTTCCAGCTCCGTCCCAGCATGGAGCGTTACCAGCAGGCCATGGTCAACATAATGACCCGAAGAGCTTCTTCTCAGCAGATTCACGCCAGCGTCACCTCCGCAGCAACCCTGACCTGCCCCGCCGGGACCCCACAGAACCCCAGCTACCTGACAATCCCCTTCACTGCACCGTCAGGGGAACCCATGACCGCCAAAGAGCCCAAGAGACCTAAAGAGCAAGAGGCCTCCATGTTCATAGCAGGCGACGACAGTCGGCTCGTTATCGGTAACGTCACTTAAACATGTTGTTAGAGGGATAGAAAAGAAGAACTGTGAAGTAAACAGCAGTACAAGCTGACAGGGGAACTCTGAACAGCATGCAGTGCTGATGCAGCTTCTGTGTTGTCTTTCAGGTGGGGATGGGGGCCACGCTCTCTGCCTGCAGGACGATCTCGAGGGAGGATACACCGAGCTCTGTGACACATTCAAGAGCATCCCACTGTGCAAGGGACATTTCAAGATCCAGTCCCTGGAAGTATGGGGCATTCAGAACTCTATTTCCTTTTCTCACTGTTTTCCCTCTCAGTAAAGTAATGAGAGCGGTCTGGTGACTTTTGCGCCGAAGCAGTTTTTGTTGATGCTATTTAAGTGAAATTGTGTTTTTTTTTCATAGCGTTCAGATATTTATTTTGTGAAATGCAAATTTATACAAATATTGTAATGCAACTGAGTGAGATTTTACTTGATTTGTCAAGCCAAATGTATGTGTAGAAGCTTAAATCATTTATTATGTCCTACTGGACTTCACCGTCCACATAAACAATGGTTCCTATCTCAGGGTACACAAAGACACACAACAAACAACAATCCAATCATCTTATCACAGAAGGAATAACCAATACCATCTGGGCCAATTGTGACCACACTGTAAGAGAAATATTACAACTCCATCTGGTTTTACCTCCCAGAAAGTCAACCTATTTTATAAAGCATAATGCATCTCCTGTCCCCACACAGCAGAGCAGCACAACAGTACCTGTAGAGAATGTATACTAAGTCTAACAGCTTATTTTTTATTATTATTATTGTTTTGCAAGGTAGTTGCATTTAATTGATTGCAAAACTAAAATGAATGTACTTTTTATCACAATCATTTGTTTGTCTTCTTAATGTCTCATAACTTATTATTGTAAACATTATTGTCTTGTTTTTGTAATAAAGACAAAAGCAAATAAGTTTCTGATTGAAAATATAAACATGAGTTTCTGAGCTCTCTCTGAAATCTGGAAACTGTCAACACATGTGTGTGTGCACAAAGCAAGACAGATTTTAAAACATTTTTTATAGCCTTTAATGGCTTTTATAAAGAAGGTGTCACTAGATACACTCGCAAATTTAACCAAATCAGGAAGTATTTGTGCAATTGCATTAGCTCGAGCAATGGGGTCTTTCTACATATTTAGAATAACTTACAAAAACTTCACATTAGTGTGTCCCTGCAGGACAAACTATATGATCCCTGCAGGTTAGGAAACCTGTGCTGCGTTTCTGTGCTGTTGGAACTATTGCATGTAGTGTAAGTGTCTGCTGTACCTTGAGTCATTTAAGTTGCTCGACGCATAGAAAATGCACACGTTCTCCTCATAATTAATACCGTACCACAAAGCACGTCTGCACCGCATTAATGATAGAATTAAACAACTACGAATAATATTTTTTTCCCCCGTCTAACCACAGGTACTAAACTTCCGCGGTGCATTTGAAGGTATCACAGAAGGGGACGAGCATCAACCCCAAATTGCTTTAGCTTGTTTAGCAAGTTGCAGCGACTAGCGACACTAAAAATGTGAAGTACGGTAAAAAACTTTACGCCTCACGGACAGAAGATGTGAGAACGTTGTCTTTTCAGGATTATTAGACAGGTGGGACTGAATCTTATTTGCCCTACTGAGTCTTGTACGGTGAAGTTAGCTAACATGTTAGCTTTAGCGAAAGTGGCTAGCAAACGTTGTGTAGCTGTAGCTCTTTGGCTGCATGTGTGTCCCAGGTAAACACTGATTTCATCTTAGGACAGTCTGTGTTTTCTTCTGTTTTTCAGACGGTGCCACGTTAAACTGAGTTCATTAACATTCCGGCACAGTTTCCTTACAAACGTGTAGCTCGTACATACATACAAAAACAACATGTGAGCTTTCTGAATCTGCACCCACCGCTGTCCGCTTCCAGATGCAGCCCACTGTGGTCGCTCAGGTGTTATATACATAGGTGCTTTTTCTACGTGTGTTTGGTTTGGCATTTCCTTCATCTTCCTCTTGCCAAATAAGTTTCTTTACGTGCAGTTCGACTCCCCCCAAAGTAGGCATTGTAAAATAAACAACAGTCTGATGGATCATGTGGTTGATTTCAATTAGGGGATGCAGCTTAGAAATATTGACTACTTAATCCTGCTTCTGTTCAAACTGGCCACCCAGTGCTCAGAGAGATGCCACGGGACTGAATGTTAATAATCAACAGAAAAAACTTCCACATAGGGCAGCAGGGTGATACCACAGCTGCTGCTTATCCAACCAACCACATTGGGTACCTAAAGTTTAGTGTGAGTGATTAAATACGAGTTAACCCAGCCTTACCAAACATGCTGGGATGTAACAGCACCTTGTAAACATGCTCTCTCTCTCTCTCTCTCTGTTTGGTTGTGTTATTTTCATGTATTTCACACATTTGCATCATGACTCCAGCTCATTTAAGCAGAAATGTGATCCACTAAGTGATCTCTCACATGTGAAATGTGATGTTGCGTGACTATGACACACATGCAACTGGATGTCACTGAGGCAGCATGTTGGTTGATATTAGATATGTCATTATTCGTGTATATGTTGACGGATGAGATTGTAAATTATTGCAGAGGTGATCTTGCAACATCTATCCATCCATCCATTATCTATACACCGCCTAATCCTTGAAAGGGCCAGTCTATCACAGGGCTACACTTAGAGACAGACAACCAAGCACACTCACATTCACACCTACTGACAATTTAGAATCACCAATTAACCTCAACATGTTTTTGGACCTTGTGGGAGGAAGCCGGAGAACCCACGCTGCAAACTCCATGTAGAAAGATCCCGGGTGTCCTCACCGGGACGCGAGGCAACGATGTTAACCGCTGATCCACCTTGCAGCTCCATCTTGCAACATCATCATCTTTTTAAAAAATATATATATATTTATATTGACGCTTATGTTCCAAAGCAGATTCTCTTACATCAGGAATTCGCAGAACAGAACAGACAAAGACACAAAACAAATTCCTTGATTTTTAACTTGAGGTATCAGCCAGTGATTTTTACATAAAATATCTTGCAAAGCCCATCTAGCTGATCCCTCCCATTAATATGCACTTAATTGGACTGGGTTGTGCCCAGCTCACTGTTAGTCCAGCTGCTGGAAACTGCTGTTCAGCTGGAACAAATGTCCACAAAGGCTGTCACACTGACTTTATCAGTATTTACTGACAGCGCTAAAAAGTGTTTCTATTCAAAGCAGGGGGGGGGGAGTGTTGCTCGTACACTTCATTACTTTTGTTTGGCTTTTGATGTAAGTGTGTAATTAGAGTCCAGCTGGTGCCAGACATTAGCAGCGGTGGGAGCTACAATGCTTTTCTCCGCTTTGGCCTTTTTTCAACAAACTGTTTTGGCACGAACTAGCTGGGAGTGCTGCCAGAGAGCAACTCAGAGTAATCATCTTCATAATGCTACCGCTTTAATGAACAAGTTGATTGATTAATTATTAGCAACGTTTAATCCACGATTAATAATTCATGTCCCTACTTTTGCCGGATATATTCTTTTCAGATTTTAAAAATATCAATCAGTACTTCTTACCGTTTCTGAAAGCAGTAATGCTGAATCACTGCCCTCCATCATGTGAAATAAGTCCCTATTCCTCTCTGTCTTTTTACGTGTTGTATGTCAACAGGCTGCAGCGATGGGCCCCGACACTGCGCCTGTCCCTAAAGCAGAGTCTTCAGAGGAAAGTATGTATTGATGGTTGTTTGTGTTCATTTTTTCTCCCCTTTAGTCGGTACTTCAACAACAAGATATCTTTAGTCTATTTAGACGTCTATGTCATTTAAATTTGCTTGTTCCCCAGGTCCAGGAGCAGTCGTGGTGAAGCTCGTCTCAGAATCAGATTCCAACGATGCTTCAACTGCCACTGAATCTGAGAACTCCAAACAACCAGAAAGCAACATCTCAGACAAGTGCTACCCTTGCTCTGTCTGTGGCAAGGTGTTTGACAGACCGTCGAAGCTGGAGAGGCACAAACCTGTGCATACGAGAAAGCCCAAGACGGTTCATCAGTGTAAGCACTGTGATAAGAGCTTCACGCAGCAAGAGAAGCTGCTCCGACACCAGAACTGCCACAATAGGACTAACAAGCATCCCTGTCCTGACTGTGGAAAAGTGTTCAACAGGCCTTCAAAGTTAGAGAGACATAAACGCACACACTCGAAGAAACCAAAGGTGCCTCATCAGTGTTCCTACTGCATGAAGACGTTCAGTAAACTTAACAAACTTGTACGTCACAAGCGGATGCACACCGGGGAGAGGCCTTTCACCTGCTCGGTCTGCGGAAAGGGATTTTCTGAGTCAGGACACTGCAAAGCGCACGAAAAAACGCACGAGGAGCAGCCAGAAAAACCTCATTCCTGCGCAGACTGTGGAATGTGCTTCTTCAAGGCCTCGGAGCTCCGTCGGCACTTTCGCTCCCATACTGGAGAGAAACCTTTTAGATGCACCTTGTGCGAGAGCTGCTTCTCCCGCTCAGAGGGGCTTAAAAGACACATGAGGAGCCACACAGGGGAAAGGCCATACAAATGCATTATCTGCGGCAAAGGATTTTATTCTCGACAGGATTTGAATATTCACGGATTGACCCACTCGGGAGAGAAACCACATCTGTGCCCTGTGTGCGGTAAAGGCTTCTCACAGCTGGGCAACATGAAGGAACATGAACAAAATGTTCACATTAAGTCAGAGAAGTACATTTGCAATGAATGTGGGGCGACTTTCACACGGTACAAGTCACTGACGAAGCATCAGCGGACACACACGGGAGAGAGACCCTACCTGTGCCTCGTCTGCGGTCGCCGGTTTTCATGGAGCCATTCTCTCAGCAGACATCGAAGAACACATTCACACAGACAGATGTCTATGGACGCATCTAAAGACACGTCAAGTTTTGAAGGACCCTCTGAAAACCCCAGCAGCTGAAAATAGCCAGAACATCTTTATAGAAAGCACAATTCATTGTCAAGTAGTGTTTCCAGAGAGTCAGGAACTGACAAATTGAATTTACTTGTTTGTATTGCATTGACAAGAAGCTTTTTAACTTTTGTGATGATTTAACTTGCTGCTGGCTTTTTTATTTGTCCGTAAAGTATCACTTTGAAGTTCTTATTATGGGGCACCAGATTATCTCCATTTTTATCCCTAAGAATAGTTATTTATCAAACCCAGAGAGTAAACCTTCTTTCACGTGTGTTTACTGGCATATGTTGGCAGTTAAAATTCATGTTGTGCCTAAAATATATCTGTTTAAGCTCACTTCTGGATGTGGGTTAGCTCTGGTCACATCTTCCTTTAAGATTTGGATTTTTAGCAATAAATTTGTTACAAGCAAAGTAGAATTGCCTTTTTAAATTGGCTGAAATTGTGGTTTATTATGCACCCAAATTAGTACAAATTGGCACATAGTTTATTCCAATCTGTGTATAATTCACTCTTCTCATATTTAATTAAGAATCCAAATTTTAACAAAAAGAATCTTATTTTATAATTAATTTAAAATCCAATCCAAAAACAACACCAACAGCTTGTCTCTCCTTTTTTTTTGCTGAAGTCAAAAATAGGAAATCAAACCAAAATATGATTTTGATATTTAATTTGTCTGATTTCTGTGGCCACAAAGTTACTGACTTGTTTGTGTTTTGAACTTGCAGCAAATACCCTGCAGCGGTGGCAGATTTTATGTTACAGACGTGAGCTTGAACATTTTGTGCGTGTGAACAGATGTAAACTTTTTCAAGGAGTCATGGATGCAAGGCGTTACAATAAGTCAGCTCGTACCATCGCGTGATAAAAGTCACCAACTTTCCAGTCACATAAATCAACAGATCAAACATCAAGATCCACTTTGGTTATTTGAGTGTAAAATCAAAAGTATGTGCTGAATTCTTAAATGAATAACTAAGAAATGAATGTGTTTTGTAATTTTCTCATTTTGGATTCTGTATGTAATATGGCAAGGAAGAAAAAATAATACTGAAGGGATTTTGTTACTACCAATGTGAGCCAGTTGCCCATCACAAAGACTCAAATGCCAAAAAAACAGACAGTTTTTGTATTCACTTTAAATTACTGTCATTCTTCTTTAGTGATTAGGAGCTCTTGTAGTGTTCTTCTATTCAGGTCGCCTGCATTACCAGTCACCACAGAACACCTCCCGTGTTTTCAGCGCTTACAGCTGACTGTAAGCGATTCAAGGCGTAAATGCAGTGGTTGGAACTATAGTGTGCAGTAGCAGTTTTCTTCTGATGTGAGTTGTGTAAACTTGAAATAAAGACCTTTTATACTTTTCAGGGGTTTTTTTTTTTATTGCTGTTGCATTTTAAATTGACATAAGGTGTAGTTGCATTTATTCTATTTGTCATACTATCCTTATACACCAGAGCTTACAGTCAATAAACAGAAACATTGCTGTGATTCTCTTCATAGTAATTTCATACAGTATACTTTAAAACATGTTTTCTTTTTAAATGTATACAAATATCACCATTATTGTGTATGATGTCTGTTTAATGTCCCAAGGAATTCTGCTGAATGTTGCTTGTGCTTGAAAAATTGAGAGTTTCCTCTAAGGTTCACTTTAGTTTTTCACTGTTTAGGCTTCTGGTGTCATGCTACAGGTCACAGATTAAGTAGTGTAGCGCAGACACAGTAAAAAAAAAAAATGTGTTTTGGGCTCGTAGTTGTACGATTTGTACTGAAACGGACAACAAAAGGAGAAATTTCCGTTAGCACCTAAATGCATCACAGAATCATCAATGGCCGCCCTGCGCGGACCCCTGCTGTTGCTAGGTGACCGTTTGTTGTTAGCTGCAACTGTCAGAAAAACCCGAATACCGGCACCGTTTGCTTTTGGAGACAAGTTTTAGTGTAAGTAGGAGTATTTTAACATTTTCAGGTGAAAGAGGAACTGGCTGTAAACCATGGCTCTTGGAGGACAAGACGTACCTCAACTGAAACTTGAGGCTGCTTTTGGGTTTAACGGTAAGTTGTTGTTTTTTTTTTTTTGCTAACTTTTGCTAACTTTACGACAACAAATCTGACGAGTAAGCTAATTTGCGCACGATAAACCCGTTACATAATTTTTGTTCATGGCTGTATTTAATGTCATATAAGTTTCGTGATAATTAAAATCTTCCAGCTACTTTTTCTTTGAAATATTTTGCGAGTGGTGCTGAGGGAGTTTTGCTAACCCTCCAGAGACCCCATACTATTTAAATACACTTAGCTGGACTACAGTCAGAGGTTGTGACTATTTTTGTGGTTCATCTTTGTGCATTTTGTCTAATTACGGCTATGTTTTTTTGTTTGTTTGTCTTTCATCAGGTCATGTGTTTTCTGGCCTGAGAGTCCATCCAGACAGAGAACACCTGATCTATCCTCTGGGATGCACAGTCATACTGAAGAAAATCGAGGATGGCAAGCAGGAGTTCCTACATGGACACACAAACAATGTGTCTTGTATTTCAGTGTCCAAAAGTGGATCATATATTGCCTCGGGACAAGTCAACTTCATGGGGTTTAAGGTAGTTGTAGCTATGATATGTTTTCCATAAGTTTCTAATGTGATCAAGTCACAAGTCATCTTCACTTTGGGTCGTCTGCTGACATTGTGAGCCACAAACAGAAAGTTTTATATAATGTTTTAGATGTGTTCCCTATAACATTTAGTATAAATATATACATTTTCCCCAGGCTTCAGTAATTATCTGGGACTATGCGCAGCGAACAGTCTACGCCGAGCTGCTGCACCACAAGGCTAAGGTGGAGGCGCTCGACTTCTCTCCCAATGACAAATACCTGGTGTCCCTTGGGGGTCAAAGTGATGACAGGTAAACATTAAGTTTGACTAATGCAGTCAGATTCTCTCCTAAATATCCAGATTGCATCATTTCCAGGTGACTTACTGGACTACTTACTTGTTTATTTCATATGTTCTCTCTTGTTTTATTTTAATTTTAGCTGCCTAGTTCTTTGATGTGATTTTTATTTTTTTTTTAACTTGTTGATTCTTTAATATTTGATTTTTTAACTTTTAATCTTCAGTCTTATTCTTTAATTTTTAAACAGCCTAGTTCCTTTGTTAGATATGCGTCCTATTTTAGCTAATTATTAATTTAATCTATAATCATCCATCCATCCATACATACATACATTATCTATACACCGCTTAATCTTTACTAGGGTCGCAGGGGGGGCTGGAGTCTATCCCAGCTGACTTAGGGCGAAGGCAGGGGACACCACGGACAGGTCACCAGTCTATCACACGGCCTATAATCATCATTTCTATAATTTGTTTTATTTGACTGGAGTTTGCATGTTCTCCCCATCCAGCGTGGGTTCTGTCGGGGTTCTCTGGCTTCCTCCCACAAGGTCCGAAAACATGTTGAGGTTAATTGGTGATTCTAAATTGTCCGTAGGTGTGAATGTGAGTGTGCTTGGTTGTCTGTCTCTGCCTTCACCCTGAGTCAGCTGGGATAGGCTCCAGCCCTTGCCCCCTAGTGAGGATTAAGCGGTGTATAGATAATGGATGGATGGATTTTATTTGACTGCTCTGCCTTGTCTTCTTGTGCCTTCTGTCTCAGTGTTTGCATGCTTTGACTGTCAAAGCACCTTGTGGACGCTGTTCTTAAAGATGCTATATATAAAAGTTATTATATCATTATTATTAACACAGGGTGTGGAAATTCACTCAACTGTACATGAACTTTACTTGTCGAGCATATCAGGTGTTTTCTGTGTTTTCAGTATAATTGTATGGAATATTGAGACCAAGCAGGCCATCTGTAGGAGTCCAGCTACAACCCACAGTTCTGGTCGCTGCCTCACTGTACAGTACTCAAACACAAATGACAATATCTTTGTTTCTGCTGGGAGGTGAGTGGATTTTGTCTACTGGCATTCTGTAAACAAAGGATCATTTGATATTATTTAATAACCCCTCATTTGACTTGGGGTGTGATTAATTAATTAAATCTCATTTCACCTGTTTATAAAATATCTGTATTGCTTTTTCTCAGCATCTCTACCTTCAGAATGTATATTTACATGTTATTCACTTAATGTATTTGAATATCATTGGTCCTTTTCTGTTCAGTGGAACATTGCGAGTTTGGGAATTAGATCCCAACAACAAGATCCAGCCTACAGACTGTAATATGGGCCGGCTGAAGAAGATGACAATGAAATGTTTGGAGGTATGAAGCCGTTACAGATTTGCATTCACTGCAGTTGAATGCCCCACCTTTTTAACTAGTTTGTCATTTTAAGGTCCACTTAACTTGTCCTTTGTCAAAAATCAATAATACAGCTGCAGTAGATGCCTTTGAGGGAGATATAACACAACATATGGAAGTGTATCTTCCTCGACGTGTCCTTGACTTAAACAGTAATTCTTTCATTTTGAATTGTCCAAATACATACAGTACACCAGATGTGGTGAATTAAGACGGTGTTGCTTGTGTTTCAGATTTCAGATGACGATCAGTTCATTTTCTGTGGCACTACAAGTGGAGATATCATGAAAACTTCCTTTAAGACCAGGAATCTGATTGACTGTGGTCCAGCTAAAACAAAATACAGCCTGGTAAGTCATAACAGCAGGAGGTATTTCATTCCTAACTGAACACTGTGAAGGTACTTTCAGCCATACTCATGTTTTGCCTGATAGTGATGGACTCCGCCTCTGGAAGTATGGCTCATGTCAAGTCATGTGTTTCATTTGATCTGCACGTATAGTTTCTTTTTGAACTTTTACCTATCATTAGGTAATTCCTTGTCATTTTAGAAATGCATCACATTTTCAGGATATGTTCTTTTACTGTGAGTCTTTTACAGCTTTATTAGCTTCCTGGATGTAATTCAGGCAGCACATGTACACATGTGTACATATGAGTGCACAGGCTTGCATGCTAGAAATAATTGTTTGTGCCCTTTTTTGTGTAGGGTGTCACTGCCTTAAAGATGTTGAAGTCTGGGCACCTGCTTGTCGGCTCCGGGTCTGGCACCTTCACTCTGTGTTCCGGGACCAACTTCAAAGTTCTTAAGTGAGTTCTACATCTGCATCATTTGTATCAGCCCCTTAAAAAGTACTTAAATCCATGATGTGCAGGATTCTCTGTCTTTCATTCTCTGTATTTTACACATGAGGCCTATTAACTAGGATGCTGACATACTGTAAAAACTGTTTTTTTTAGTGTTTGTTATGTAGTTCTCTTTTTCTTCCCCCACAATAGGGAAGTCCAGCTGGAAAAGGGGGTGACCTCCATCGCTTTAAGAGGAGAGGGACAGCAATTCTTTGTTGGCACAGAGTCTGCTCAGATGTACCGCTTCAGCTATGACAACTTCAAAGCTGAACTCATAGCCAGCAGCCACAATAACGCTGTCAAGGACGTCGCCATCCCTTTGTAAGTGGCACACAGACAGTTCACGGTGAAAGAGTCAAAGACATCAGTCACTGATTACAGAACATTTACCATCTGTTAGTTTTTTGATGGTTCAGATCGAGAGCCCGCCAGAGAGAATAAAATCACAAATGGCTTTGTTCAGCTTTTGAATTTGGCAAGAAATATATGTTGTAAACTGACTAAAATTCAGGGAACCGATACACCATCATGCCGTATCATAATTTTGCTCTAAAACTAAACAAGATAAAAGTATTTATGAGCAACGTTTAATGTCAATCATGTCTACATTTTGAAGATTGATGTTTAGTTGAGGCCATAAGCGCCTCAGTGCTTTTAAGAAATACAAATATCAAACTATGTTGGGCCAGCTGCCTGTTTACATCTTTATAGAACTCTTTAAAGTTGTGTGGACATGTGTTATCCAACTCCATACGATTTTTGTCACATGTTGTATAAACAAGTGTTGCCCTGTGCTTTTCCAAGCCTGACATAAGGGTACGATGGTGTCTGCAAGCACACAGTGACACATCAAAAAGTCTTTCCCGTAGATGTAGATTTAGAGCCCTGCAGCCAGCATTTTGTTAAGTCAGTTTTTCTACCTTTGTTGTTTCTGCAGCATGTCCTTCACAAACACTAATTTTGTCTTGTATTGCAAATACAAAAAAAAAAAAAGGTTGTATCCTAGAAACACAACCACAGGATTGTATGATTATTCCTAAGCCTTGAGAGTGAGTAGCTGTATGTCTGCTTAAACCAGGGGTGTCCAATCCTGGTCCTCGAGGGCCACAATCCTGCATGTTTTAGATGTTTCCCTTCTTCCAACACACCTGATTCAAATGATCAGGATCGTTATCAGGCTTCTTGATGATGAGCTGATCATTTGAACCAAAACATGCAGGATTGTGGCCCTCAAGGACCAGGATTGGACACCCCTGGCTTAAACCATAACTATTTCTCACAACACATCACTTCAGTTCCCTATTGTGCTCACTAGAGGGTGACATATCCATGCCACATGCATATCTGTTCACTATATGGTGAGAAACATGCTGTTGATTTTAGATATTTTGTGCCTAAGACCAAGTTAAAGTGTTGAATTCATTATGTCACTGTTTAAATTGATGCTTGTTTAAATGTACGGTTAATATGCCTTTGACTTACTAAGCACTATTTCATAGCTGCCGGTGATAACTCACATTCACGGTACCTTAATTCCACATTTGTATTTCTGTCAGTGCAACTTCAGAATTATTTGCCACCTGCGCTGAGGGCGACATCAGAGTCTGGCACATAGACAACCCGGTAGAGCTGATGCGCATCACTGTACCCAACGTAACCTGCAATTCCGTGGACTTCATGTTGGATGGACGTAGCATCATCAGCGGTGGGAATCAGAGGAGACATCTACAAACTGCTGACATTGGAGCTTATTACTACAAAAAAATAACTGAGTCTTTTTAACGAGCTGTAGTTTAGCCGTCAGTTAGAGTAGTGCAGAAATCTGCTTCACTTTTTCCGAAGTTACTGCTAAAAGTTTTAATGTACTGAACTGAAAGCATCTTCTTGATAACACACTGTTAAAAGCTGATTTCTCCGCCTTCTAGCGTGGAATGATGGTAGCATTCGCGTGTTTGGACCAAAAAGTGCCCGGCTCAAGCTCATCATCCACGATGCTCACAGGATGGGTGCGACTGCAATCGCTGGCACCAGAGACTGCAGGAGGATCGTCAGCGGAGGGGGAGAGGGACAGGTCAGTAAACGTAATATTAATATATCTATAACGGTTTCATAAATTCTGCAATGCTCACAGCAAGCACCGTGAACATGCCTCATTTTAGAATTGTGGCAGCCTGGTTGCACAGTGCACTATATTTTAAAGCCCTGCTTTTAAATTTAAGAAGCCACCTGCTGAATTATTGAATCATTCTTCTCTGTAGGTTTTTGGTAAATAAACTAAATAATACACTGTTACCCAGCCCGTTCCATATTTCATAACAAAAATTATCAAAGGGACAAATTGATCAGAGGAAAAGAGATATCTTTCTTAATAATTCGGTGTGAGTAGCAGGCAAGTTCCTGTCACAGCTATTGCTACACTTTTTAAAGAAGTTATTTCGGGATCACTGCAGGATGAGAGCGTGCACATCCAAGGGAAGTCTTCAAATTGAGACTTTCTGTCAGACAGTGAGTTAATGAGTTAAAAATCAGGTATTTAATGCAGATATTCACATGATTTAATCTATTACATTATATATTTGTGATACAAATGCAAAATTAGACTGTACACACGCTGCACGTACACATTCAAGATTTTAGCATGTGGTTGAGCACTTTGTCACAGTGTGATTGCAGATTTACAGAAAAACACAAGACACACCGTGGAGGACCTTTTCGATTGAGCATCGACTGATGCAGCTGCACTACAAATCACTGTAGCAAAAATGACAGCGTATAACCGTCGGGGTTAATGAGCTTGGGTTTATTCTTTAGGTGCGTGTTTGGGAGGTGCAGCATCATAGCCGTCCTTTGCCGGAGATCATGGCAATGCACAAAGCCACAATCACTTGTATCAAAATCAAGAGGAACGACAAAGAGTGTGTCACCGCCAGCTCTGATGGCGCCTGCATCATCTGGGACCTTGTGTGAGTATTTCATCTGGAGAGCCCGCCAGACTCCAGAACGGGCAAGAATAGAAACACACATCTCACACATGTATCATCCTTTACCTTTATTCCTGTATAATTAGTGTATAGAATGCAGTTTTGGGGGATCTTGCATACATTTTAATAGTGATATTAAATGCCATAAACCGCCGCTAAGCCGCTTTACTTTGTAATTAAATGTTTCTCAGTTTTAACCCACAGCTTGGTTTATTTTGCTGAGAGCAAGTGAGGTGAAAAAAGAAGTGGCAAGGCACATTACTGAATCACTTAATCACATTATTCAATGGAGAATAGTGTACGCTGCTGCTAATGATATACAAAGCCACTTGAGAAAAAGTGACAGTGCAAAATACAAAGTGCTGTCTTCAGGTCTGAATTGTAGTAATAGAGAAATACTGAAGCTGTTCATTTGTGTCTGGCTGCTACAGAAGGAATAAAATGAAATCCAGTGCATTCTTTATGAAAAAAAAGCTTGAAATCCTTTAATCTGTGGGCTTCTTCTGTGAGGAGAATAAAACCTTTAAAACTCTGACTGTGGTCACATTTTTTTTTCCACCGTCTATCCTCTTCAATGAACAAGTCTGTGGATTAAAGGCTTCCAGGCTGTAGTCGTCAAGAGCAGCATGGATTTCCTTTTTAGCATGATTACTAACAAGCAGATTTAAAAGACAGATAAGTGTCTAATTGAATCCACACTGACATCTTATCCAGACAGACACAATACGTTTTGTGTACACAGAGAAAATGGTGTGACACTTCAGGGCTTTTGCATGTTAGTTTTTCTTCTACATGTGTACAGATGGGCTTATTTTGTTCAAAGAATTGTGTTCAGAGGATTTCTTCTGAGCACATCAAACTGCCCCAGTCAGTACTCTGGTGTAAGAGCACTTCTACCACGTATTATTTTTCAAGACCAGCTCTGCTACCTGTGAAACTCATTCTCCTCTCTCCCTTCTTTTGCCTGGCCTCCTGACTCTCCTGCTTCTCCTCCTGTAGGCGATTTGTGAGCCTTCAAATAATTATCACCAACTCACAGTTGCAGACCGTGTGCTACCATCCAAAGGAATACCAGATCATCACCAGTGGCCCCGACAGAAAGGTGTGTTTTGCGAATATGTCTGTTTGAATCCAGTTCATTTCAAAGATTTTAGCGGGCAGTATAGAAACAGAAATGGTCTTAGAAGTTTTAAGCTCGGAGTTGTTTTGTTTGTTTGAATTCCCTGGCGCTCAGCTGTCGTACTTCCAGGAAAAAAAAGCAATTGAAATGAATGAAAATCCCTTAGGGTGCAACAAAAAATGCTACTCAACAGTCTAGATACCTCATTATCCCGATATTGTTATTATAAACTCCATTTGGTGAACATCAGGGGGAAAAAAGCCCGTCACTCTGGTAAGACCAGCACAGAGGAGCAAAGTAAAGACTTGCACAATCCCACACGCTTGCATGTCCACAGATTAGTTTGAAAAGCTTGTGATTTATTTCTCAGCTCATCTTAATTAAGCCATTGTGCTGGGTGCTAGTCACTTGGGTAAAAACACGTCTTTAGGTAAGTTCTGATTACCTCAGCACGCCTTATTTGCATAGGGTTGGAAGTTCACCGTGTCAGAAACGAAACACTTGCTTTTCCTGATCGTCCACCTTATCCGCCATCCCTCGAACCCGGCCACACACTCGGACCCATATTGCCGCCGTCACTGCACGCTGCGAAGCGAGGACAAGTCGTGCTGATGAACGCAGCTCTGTGGCTGTGCTGAGTGAGCAGGGGAGAGAGTGAGAAGGAGGTATTCAGAGAAGGTGGGAGAGAGGAGAGACGTGGAGGGGGGAGCGCTGGGGTGTTTCGTGCCTTCCTGCGGATGTGCCGATGCCACCCAAGCGCCAGCCAGATCCACCATCTGCTCATCCCAGGACACAGGCGCTCTGTCTGGGACAACAAATAACAACACACACACTCTCTCTCTCTCTCTCGCTCTCCTTCTCCTCACCCATCATCACCTCCCGGTTTTCCTCTATGAGTAAATTCACAGAATTCGCAGAACTGAGAGAAGAAGTGAAAAGGAAAAGGAGAGCAGCTAATAAGAGGGGAGCTGGGGGTGTCGGGTCAGAGAGAGGTTGTGTTAATGAGATGGATGCTGATGCTAATGATGTATTTTTGATGGCATGGTAAATAGAGAGAGTATGCTGCTGACTCTCGCCTTTTTCAAGGTACACTTTATATAACTGAAACCAGGTTGAGAGCATTAGTTCCAATTAATGTTAGCGTGTATGATTTGCTGAAAAGGTAGCGTAGCCTCGGCTGCTAACACAATAAAATAGTGCCCTTGCACCACAATATGAACTTAGATTACTGTGTGTCTGCATCTTTTTAAACAATCCGGCTAATCTTCTCTGTAGCTCCAGTGACTGTACGTTCGTTTTTATAAGGCGCACAGTATAAAGAGTGATGTTTCAGATCTGCTCCTGCTTACTGCTTGTAATTAATTTTGTGGTGGCCCATGTCATGGCTGTGGGCCAGCTTTCCAGGCTGAGGTGGAGGGAACACAGATGGGCCAAGACAACTCACACAGGTGGGAGTCTCTAATAAGCTGCTGAAATGAGATGAGAAAGGAGGGAGAGGTCGTGACAGTGGCAGAGAGGACAAGAGGGAAAATGATGGTGGGGGGAGAACATCACTCAAACCGTCATCATGCCAGGATATACAGATAACGGTGCACAAACGTTATATTAATACTTAGAAGTATGTTTCTGAGGCACTGATTTGTTCGCTGTTTGTGGTAAAGATGGTTTAAAATTGTACTTTGTTGGGAAACGTTTTAGCAACTCAGACCTTAGCTGTATACACTT
>NW_007577855.1:396951-425415 GCF_000690725.1 Stegastes partitus | reverse complement strand
GCTCCACCTTGCAGCCCCAAATGGGAATATGCATGAATGAATGTATAGGAGTCCTTTGTGCAGCTGTAAACCTTACATTCTGATTTGACACAAAGTTACGTGAGGAAGAGCTGAAAATGATTTCAGTACTTCCTATCTGGTGTTCATAATGAACCCTCTCCCCCTCTGGTGGTGGCTGTGTTTGTCAAAATTATGTTTTGCAAAGTTATTTCGTGGAAATAATAATATGGGCGAGCTATTCCATCTAAATAAGCCAATTACCGTATACTGTAGACTCAAACGACCCCCCACACACATGCACAAATGTTCCAGTGGCCTGTGAGGGCATCTTATTGCTTTGACAATCAATCTGCAGCTCTGGAAATAGAAATGAGATTCTTCTTTTCTTGTTTTTGGCCGAGCCCTTTTGTTCCATGATAGCCAACAACATTTGATATATGTGTGTGAGATTACATTTCCCTTTCGGTAATGTATTATAGGGATGGTCTTGTGCAGAGAAATGAAATCTGCTCTCAGAGGCTCTTCTAATAAATGTTGGGCTTATTCTGAGCAGCTGTGTGTTACATGATCCTTTCCCTTTTACAAATAGCCAGCCTATGAAAATGTGCACGTTTTCATCCCGTTCTTCCGACGCCGAATCGACTTTGAAGTACGAACTTCGAAATGACTTCTGGACTGTTAGACTCACAGATGTCAGTGTTAAGATGAGCCACTAAATCTTGTACTAGAGACTCATTCACACAGACTGATTTTAACGATCAAATCCACGTGGACCTTCATTTACGGCACCTTGCTTT
Organism: Stegastes partitus; assembly: GCF_000690725.1. Lineage (NCBI taxonomy): Eukaryota > Metazoa > Chordata > Actinopteri > Pomacentridae > Stegastes > Stegastes partitus. The sequence continues at coordinate 424,618 of NW_007577855.1, read as the reverse complement.
GAAGGTGTAATCAGCTTGGCGATATATAAATAGCAAGAGAGGACCGTTCTTGGTCCGTGGTGCTGTGATGTTTCTGCCGCCTGCGCTATAAATAACTTCAGCTCACAATTGCCTTTTGTGAGACTTGATACTTTGACAGCTGTTAAGCCCCAGGGATGATCAAATCTCATTTATATCCGCAAACATGGATCCGATAGGCGCGTGTGACGAGTTGGTGGAATCTAACCATTGACCATGTCATTTCCATACAGAATAATAACGCAGTAGAGGCGATAGTCAGAGGTCACATATTGCATATTATTAAAATAGTAACTGGAATGCGTCTAATGATGTGATACAACAATAGCACAGCAGTACAGGCACGTTGTCATTTGCATCATCTCGTTAGCAGTGGCCTGTTTAACCCCATCAATCATCTGTAGCAACTGATGCGACACTTGAAGCTGCAGAAAAGAAAAGATCAAAAGGTTTTGTATTATTTATGTTGCATACTTAATGATTTTTCCTCCTTGCTGTCTTGCTTTATAACTTAGAGTCTGTGCAGTAAAGAAAAGAAACCCCGCTGCGTCAATGTAAAGCACACTGGCACTACCTCCCTCTTTGTTTCTTCTATAAACAACGACGAACACCCGCAACTGATTTTTTTCCGTATTAATTTTCCCCTCAGGTTGCCTACTGGGACGTTTTCGACGGCTCTGCCCTCAGAGAATGGGAGGCCTCGCCATCTGGGGCCATCAACGGCATGCACATCTCGCAGGACGGAAAACACTTTGTGACAGGTACGCCCCATTACACATTTGCCTCTTGTTGCTCCTTTTTTTTGTGTGTGTGTGATTTTCATGTCAGTACAATTCAACCAAAAATAAATTTGCAATCTACAAGCTCTCCTCATTGTAAACATCATCATTTTGTTCCATTGCTAAATATACACACATCCAGAGCAACTGTTTCTTTGTGCAGTTTCAAATAGTATGTTTTTGTTAAATAACTCTTGACATTCAACCACACTCGGCTCAAATTTCTCTCAGGTTATCGATATGTTTTTCGCTTTTTCATGCCAGGTGGAGAAGACAAGCTGGTCAGAGTGTGGGACTACATGGAAGGCGTAGTGACCCACGTGGGGATAGCTCACGGCGGCACCATCACCAGTGTGAAGATCTGCGACAACAACAGCACCTTACTCAGCACCAGCGCAGACGGAGCCGTTCTCCGGTGGAAGTTTCCTCACCCGCTGTCCTCTTAATGTGGCACGGACACTCGCAGAATCAGAAAGCGAGATTGAATCCATTATTTTGCATTCTCGTGTCACGACTGAACTCAAATTATTTAAAAAAAAAAAAATTCAGTATTTTTTCTTTTAACATCTTTCCTCTGACTTAGCAAATGTTCCTGAAATAATTCAGCAGTCTTACACGAACACAGTGGAGTGGATTTACACTCTGATCTAACAGAAATAAATTGACTGAGAAACGATGGCTGTATTACATTACTTTTTCTGCAGAGACGGGACGATGTGACTACTGGATTTATACAGTAATCGGACCCCGATATGTTTTTGTACACCTTCTTGTATTGTAATGTTTGGTTAAGTTTTTTGGGGGGGGAATTTGAAATTGATAAAATTGTAATTGTACTGTCATTGAAATCTTTTGCAAAAGGACACTTTGCTGTGACACTCCATGTTGTAATCAGGTGCATCAGGTTGCTTTGATTACTTGAACTTGATTGAAGGCCAGCTGTGACAAATTTATGGCATGCGACAGAGTTTAGAAAGGCTCACATCTGTCCATATAAGGTCCACATGGCACACCAAGACCAAAACCAACCCATAAAGTCCAAGGAACTATCTGTAGACCTCTGTGAATAAAATTGTGGTGCAGCACCTATCAGAAGAAGGTTATAAAACCTTTTCTACTGCTTTGAGTGTTCCTGGAACCTTTTTTTCTAACCAAATCTGCAAAATTCAACGTGCAATACACAGATTATATTGCTACAGATTCATGTTTTTTCTTTTTCCCCCGAAACAATTGCCCCTGCCCTCTCCCTCCCCACAACCGTTCTCTCCCATAAATAAGTAGATCATGTAAATTAATTGTTAAATGTATTAATTGTAAATGTATATAAGTATAAGGAGAAAGAAAGAACCACACAAAACCACTAGCGCTATCACAACCCACACAGTCACCCACCATCTAATTCTGAACCCGTCTGTGTCTATTGGTTCTGTTTCCAGGACCCTTGTCTAATGAAAGCGACTGCAATGTTCCAAAATGGGAGATGAGAGGTTGCCAGTGTTCGCAAAATTTTTCAGATGAGCCAGCAAATTAAATTTTTTCCAACTTCAGAAATGACATTAGGTCCCGCAGCCAAGAGAAGTTTGAGGGAGGTGATCGATTTTTCCATCGAAGGAGGCTCCAACGACAAGCAATTAAGGAGGCCAAAGAGATGATGTTAGGTTGTTTAGCAGTCACTTTAGTATCCTCCTCGGGGATGCCAAAGATGGCTATCTGGGGTGAAGCAACCAGGAACTTAGATATAAAGTCAAAAAAAGGATCTCCAATACTCCTGACCAGAACATATGAGTCAAGTCTGGTGGTGCCGGAGAGCATCTGTCACAGATATCAGAGAGGCTTGGATAAATGTTTGATAATCTAACTTTGCTAGGATGGAGCCGACTTTGAACTGAATGAGGTCTTACACAAGATGTATTTATCCCACTCAGTGGCTAGAACCTCTTTAACGGAAATGAAAAAAGTTGGGACTCAGACTTGCCCAAAATGAGTGACCAAGCCAAAGCAGGTTCTGTATGCAGGTGATGTGAACGGTGCATCTTACTACCTTCATACGGGATGTTGTGTGTCAGAATCAGTTTTGATGCTGGCTCGGCTTTCACATCTGACTTGATGGAGGAAAAAGATTAAAAAGCAAGTGTCGCAAATCCAAAGTATCATAGAAATCTTTACAATGTGCAAAAATATACAACTTATTCCCTTAAGAGTGTGTAAGATCACACAGGATGTTGTGTAAACCACTTAATAATCCTTTTTAAAAAGCGAGCGTGGTGAGGGGTTTGGGGGCAGAGATGCAGTGTCAGTGGGGTTCCTCCAGCCTGGAGAATGAGGCCCCCACACACATATACATTAGTGTAGAAACACGTGGAGATCAGTGAGCAGTTTGACAGTCACGCTGTATTTCTCTGGATCTTTAGGTTTTCTCAAAGGATCATCCAGCCAATGTCAATTTCTTTGACAAATTCAGAAGATGTGATGGTAGGTGATGGTGTAATTGGTCCTACAGGGGGCAGTTTAAGGCTACAGAGCTTGACACCTATTAAACACAACTACTTCCTTGTTCCCACAGTCATCAGCAAAGTTCCAGCATGGCTGAATGACTCCACTGTTCGTTGTGCGCGCGTTTCGAGTGTGATAAACTATGACTAAGTAATCCAATCCAGGTTAATTAAATTCCTGTGTGAGGGGCGGGCGTTAGACAGGATCCTCCAAGTAGTTCATGGGTAGCTCCACAGACAAGGAGAGGAAGGAGGCAGGGAGGGAGGGAGCAACACAGAGAGGGAGAGAGTCAAAAGACCGCCAGGCGCACGATCCAGCGCTGAGAGCCGCCGACGAGGAAGTGCAACAACTGAACCTGCGATGTGGAGGCAGGAGAGCCGCTCATCTCTGTAGTTCCTGCGGGGAGGGAGGCCAGCCAACAAAACGCGCCGACTTGGTGACACCGGGGAGATGCCAAGGGAGTAATATCAGTAATCATGTGCCTTATTGGCACCGAGTCGGTGCCAGCGCAGCGGTGTGAGGTTTGTGGAGAGAAGTGAAGCGGTGGAGGAGGTGGAGGAGGAGGAGGGGTAGACAGCCTGGCAGACAGGTGCGACTCCACAGTCTGTTTCATTTTCTCTCGGTCCTGTTTCGGAGCCATGGATACCCGCAAGGAAAACAAGGTAAGAAAGCAGCCCATGAAACCCAAAACTACCAAGCGAAAGGAGAAGAAATACAAAACCGGGAGGTTCGTGAGGAGGAAATCGCTGCGGTCTTTTGGGAATTTCATGGGAAGGATCCTTAAAACTTTGGGCACTTTGGCGCACTTTGGCGACGCGGAGCCGCCGGACGCAGAGGACGACGACGGCGGCTTCGGGCAGAGCGCCTCGGGGGGGTTCAAAGACGACTGCAGGGACGGAGCCGTGAAGAAGAGCTCCACGGTCTCCTCCTCACACGGCTCGGTGAAAGACAGGCTGTCGTGGTGCTACGGCGACAAGACCCCCGGGGTGCTGGGACTCAAGAACCACGGCAACACCTGTTTCATGAACGCCGTGGTTCAGTGCCTCAGCAACACGGACGTGCTGGCCGAGTACCTCGGTCTGGAGCAGTACAAGCCGGATACGTGCCACCGGAGGCTGAACGGGGAGGTGAGAGGAGAGGAGCCGCAGACCGCCAGGGGAGAAGTAACCGAGCAGCTGGCGTCGCTGGTTCGAGCGCTGTGGACGCTGGAGTACACGCCGCAGCTGTCTGTGGAGTTCAAGGTGAGGACCGAGAGCGCACGGGCTGTTTGTTTATCAGGCTGCATGCTTGATGTGTTTATGCCTGAAGCTTCACCACAGTTAGACGGCGGTGCTGTGGCCACTCAGGAGACGTGACATGATTCTTATTCTGCAAGTTTACAACAGTTTCCTCTTGGGAGGTTTGGCCAGTATTGCAGTTAAATGCGCATTTTTGTGCGTAAAACCCAAGAAATCTCCACTTAAATGGCTTTAAACACTTGAAACTAGTTATTTATCCAATGGGCTCCTTTAACTGTATCAGTTTTGGGTTTGATTATTTCATTAAATGAACCCCTTAAGTGGAAATGTGCTTCCTTTAAAGCACAATGAAACCAAAAATCTGGGGCCTTAAGGCAGTTTAAATCAAACTTGCCACTAATTGATACCTACCAACCCTGTGGCCAGGCAGTGTTCCAGCACTGATATGCCTACTGGGAAAATATAACACTTGGATAAGATATCATATACAGAAAGGCAAAAAAGTGGAAATCTGTGCCCCCATCCAGGTTGTTCCAGCCATGGATAGAAAGAAAAAATGCTATTATCTTAAGGTTGGAATACTTCCACGCCTTCTTCCAACGTGAATCTACTTTCAGTCAAAGAGTTTATTTGCCTCAACAAATCATTCAGAATGGTTGTAGTCAAACTTGTGTGTCCAGTGTCCTGCTACCAGCACAGCAGGCATACATCAGGAGTATTTAGTGGGGTTTGTAGGCGCTGTTAACAACTCCTACGGCCTGTATTGGCACAACAAATACTTGAATGAGAACTTAAGGTGTGAACTGGAGTGAATGTGGTTCAGAGGGCAATGGTCAATGTGCGCGTCCCATTGCAGGACTTCAGGGGAGGAGGCTAACGTTAGTCACGCAGAGGCAGTGATGATAAAACAAAGCACCAACACTTTGCCTCACAGTTTCGACATTTTATCATTGTTTGCTCGAGTAGTTTTTGTGTGTGCATGCCATGCGGTTACTGATTACACTCGGGCTGCAGTACCTGTTCAAGCACTTCAAGGGTGGTTCGTCTGCATTCCCCCGATGTGGAGACGAGCATTCCTATCTCATGCTGTTAAATATATGCGATGTGGAGACTACGTTACATCTGTTTCACGAGTTTTTAAGTCATGAAGCGGTCACACACTCGCGCACACAAAAGGCTCCTTGCTGCTGTAGTCACTCGTGGCTGTTGAGAGTTGCAGGGCCTTTAGCTCTCCCTCTGGGCTCACTGGATGATAGTCAGGCAGCAGGCTTACTGAGGAGTAACTGCTCTGTTGCATCAATAGCCCTGGGGGGGAAGTTGTAGGTGATGGGGTATGCAACATGTACACACACTCTTATACGGTCTCCAGAATGATTGTTACAGAAGGGTTAAAATCCATGTCAGTGATTTTGGATGTGGTTTTGTCATCCGTCCGCAACCACAGGTCATTAGCAGATTGAAAACCTATATGATTGAGTGTAATGCATCCTGAAGCTGTAAGAGAAAGGTTGTGGTTTTGATCTGAAAAATACTGTGAGTCATGTATTATGGATCGTTCATGCTGGGCTCCTGCATGAAGGTTCAGCAAGTGAGTCCACCTCTGTGTAGTAACTGTCAAGTGATTCTATATTGTATTATCTCCCAATAACTGCTGCACCACTTCTGGGTGTTTGCTCTTATGTGAAATTAAAAAGAGTTCAGATTTACTGTGTTTGTAGTACACGCTTCACAAGTAGGGGCTCCTTTCATTACGATCTTTTCCGTACTTTGGATCTCCATCTTTTATTTTTAGATCCTTCCTTTGCATTGAGGACATCTCCGGAGAGATGTTCAGCCATTCTTCGGAGGCTATTTTTTTTTTGGTGATCTTTGCTGGAGGGCTTGTGTTGCTCCACCATTTCCCTTAAAACACCCCACACAGGTGTTCTTTTGGATTTAAGTCAGGCAACACGCTCGGTCATGCCGTGGTTTTTGTAGAAACTTTTGTGTGATTTTGGCAGTGGGGGTTTTTGGATGGTTACCGTACTGGAATATTCCTCTTCTGCCAAGATGCTGCAGACTTGGATTTATCTTGTCAGCCAGTATTTTGGTATATCCACAGACATTCATGGTCTATAAATGTATTCCTTTTGCACTCACAAGGCCCCACATAACTCCCACTTCTGTGCTCTACTGCTTGGATCATGCATTCACTGTGGTCGTCCTGACAAGGTTCAAACAAACAAACTTATCTCGCTCTTATCTGGCCAAAGGATGGACGACTCACCAAGCTTCTTTTCATGCTCTTTAGCGATCTTGCAGTTCTGTGCCGGTGAGAAAGCATCCATCCAGTCTGAGCTGTCACAGAAACTCTGGTTTCCATTGATAAACCCTTTTGCCAAGTCTAAAGCACTTCCCTGTCTGTTTTCAGAGCTTTCAGAGCTCTAACCATTTCAGAAGGACCGCCACTGTGACTCTAATTAGTTACTGTGGTTTGTTCCCTGATTACTGCTGCAACTGTGTCTTTAACTGATTTTTTTTTTAGTTGTTCACTGATCTTCCTGTATCATTTTCAATTTTTGTAAAGTCACACAACCAGATTTTTCAGTTCCTTTGGCAGTTCTTTTGCCATGATGCAGATAGACACACAGCCCATAGGTCCAAAACGGAGAAAGTTCTGGTGCTCATGGGTCATTTTATATCTGCTTTCACGCAGTTGGCCTCATGAGAAATCACAGCTGGAATCAGTTTGGTTTCAGTGATTGCAGGTTTTCTTATCTTAGTGATCACAGGTGTGTTCATGTTTGAGTTTCTACTTTAAGACCTGTATTTCAAATATAGTATTTTTTTAATTGTTCATCACAGGAAATGCTCTACAATAAGATATAGTGTAATTATGTTGAATTATTTGACCTTTAAATGATATTCTGTGCCACTGTGCGATTTATCACTTCCATGTGCACCTTTAAAGTTCATGACGGGGAAAAAAAAATACACTTGAAAGTATTTGAAAAGGGATTAGAGGCCTTGACTGAATAAATCTGAACGACTACTTAATATATTTACCTCCGCTGAATTGGCTCACGTTACAATGTGAGCGACACGATGACGGAGTCCTCTGAAGGATACTTGAATATTAACCCTTCATGTCAGAATGTTCAGCGTGTGCTTAAGTGGACGTATTCGGCGCTTTCCTCAATTTTTGCACAAATATTCTCATAGTTGGCTGCATTAAAAGTACAAACCAAAACACGTCCTTTTTCTCTCCTCGCCCCACTGCATCGACACAGAGATTTGCGTCCGTCCCAGAGTGAAGCAGGAGCGAGGATGTTTACTGTAGCAGGTGCATTCAGCCTGGGAAGGACGATCCCCCCCGCTGAGATGCCTCCGATGGTGTGCACTCAGAGGCTGAGAGACAGAGAAAGAGGGAGGTAAAGACATCGCTGGTAAACAAAAGTACCGTCCTTCTGGTGATCCTCATAAGACCCCCCGCCGTCCGTAATCGGTAAAAGGGACAGGCGGCTTTGACAACTGATCATTATTGCCAAATTAGTTCACATTTGAAGAGAAGCACTGGCCTGCAAAGTAGTGAAAGGGGGGAAACTTTTTCTTTTTTTCCCCCTCTAAGATAATTGCCCTTACAGTACTTTTTCTAACTTTTTGTTGTTTGAGATTAGGTAATGAAGAGGAGCCTGTCTCTAGAAGTCAGTGTCTCAGCTGAAGATACCAGAACCCTCAGGCTTTTTACGAAGACACAGCAGGGACTTAAACCACCATTTAAATGTTTGGTTTATCTTCAACCCTGGAAAACAAGACGCTGATGCCTCAAATCAGATTGGATATGTAAGATATGGGCCCAAACACACGATATAGAATCAGTCTTTGTACGAAAATCATGTTGATCACCGGCTCACTTAAGTCTCAGCAACACTTAATTCGCCACAACATTAAAACCACCCGTCTCATATTGTGCGTGTCGCCCTTGTGCCAGTAAAAACAGCTCTGATCCACTGAGCCGCAGACGAGCAACATCTGGCGATGTCCTGTGGAGTCTGGCATCGGGTCCTTCGGGTCCCGCGGGTTGCAGAGTCGGGCCTCGGCAGATTAAGCTCGGTCTGGCAGATGCTCCAGATGCTCAGTCAGATTTTGATCTGGCGAGTTCGGAGGCAGGATTTGATGCTTTGGGCTCTTGGTCGTGTTCCTGAGCAGTTTTTTTTGCGATGCGGTGTGGGGCTCATTGTCCTGTGAGGGGAAGCCACCGGAGCAATGACTCACCGGATCTTCTTTTATAATCCACTTCATCACGGCAAAGAATGACAACCTACGACGCTGAAAGTTTTGCTGAGGATCTGGATCGTGCAGTGAGGCAACCTTTATCCGGTGAATTATCCGTTTTTGACAATGCTTGTCCTGTCAAAAGTTCCACCAAAGCAATTCCACCCATCTCTTCACTTAGCTCTGTGATTGATTTAAAGAAATATACACAAACCACAGTATTCCCTCCTAAACTCGAATAATAACGAGGTGCAGCCAGATCATTATGTACTACAGAACCCAGGGCTGGTTAAGCGAGACTAAGGTATTTGCGAAGTGTCAAAGTAGTGAACGCCAGAACCGAAAAGTTTCCCAGCACATTGCGCCGTAATGAGATGATTAATGTTATTCATTTCACCTGTCAGTGGTTTTAATGTTGTTGCTACGTGGTGTAAATGATTACAGGAGAATAGATTCTTATTGGAGTTATGGTTGGATTTAAACAAGAAGGTCTGTTCCACCATCTGCGGAGATAAATATACATTTATCAATCCCAGAAATCTTCGACGAGGAAGGTCCCTGCAGAGAGCGTTCAGATGCAGAACCCATTCGTTGCTGTCTTGTGTGGTTGTTTGGACTTAGAATCACTTGTTTTAAAGTCGCCCTTGTGAGGTTCACATAGCCACGGGGGGGAAAACTTCATCTTCATGTGATCCCAAATGCATCTATGTTCACAAATGATCAGCCTAATAGACGTGCTGCATCCAGAACTTTGCCACAGCAGCTTCAGCGCACATTTGACGAAATCTGCAGAGACGAAGGATCCTTTAATCGGTTGGGCCCAAAAGTTGTCTACATTTTGTAGTGTTGCACTCCTGACCTGAAGGATTAACAACCACAGTATCTACTAAAAAAAAAAAAAAAAGTTGTAGAGACGAGCCTCATCTTTTCACGCTTGACAGGATGCAGCTCTGCGGAACCGGAGGAGCTCGGTCGGAAAAGATGAAGCCCGGTGTTTTTAAGTCGTCTTGTTTGTTTGGGGAGTACAGGTGTGTGACAGTGAAGCAGGGGCAGCGAGACTGATGGTTTGTTTGCCTTGTCTCGTCTCCGCTCTCCTTCCAGAACCGCTCTCGGCGCCCAAGATGTATACATTGAGCGCACACGGAGCGGTGGGGACGTACACCACCTGGACCGCCTGTGCTGAGCCGCACAGAAACACACAGTGGGCCTGCCTCTCATTTTAGTTTGATTGCAGCAGTTTTTCAGCCGAGCAGATGGGAGACTTTTTTTGGGGGGGAAGATTTTAGCAGAGTGAACAGTATGACGCCATTTTATCACTGTTGTTTTTTTTTTAGCATACAATATCTATATTTTTTGTATCATACGCTCGGAAAACAGACCTGTGTCGATACCTCAGCTGTCGAAGGGGGAAGTGATATTGCTTCGAACACTTCATCTCGCCCTCATAACACACCAGCTAGACCACTTACAAGTAAGGTAACAGAGCCACCATATGCTGCTGGAAAGCAGCATGCATTCCCACGACTCAGTGAGCCGCACTCCATTATACCTGCACCGCTGTGACAACAGACAATAAAGAAACACAAGGAGAAGTGTGTCTGCGCTGTATCGGTAAGCACTGCAATACGAGGCCGTTTTCCACCAGGTTTATTGTCCCCACCGTGATTTATTTACCAGGACGGAGTGACACGGTGTTGAACGCTATGGGACTAAATCAATCTTTACTATTCTGGGATGCAAGAGTCTGATCACCGGATCATAGGAATAGAGTCGTGAGCACATGAAAACGACATATATGTTCACACGGGTGTTTGATGGTGTGACAGATGCGGCTTCTTAGGCTGTCAGTTTGCACACAAACTAGTGAATTTACAGCCTCGGCTGTGAATCCTCAAAGAATCAATTTCTCAGTTTCAGCAGAGCCCAGGGAGCCTTTCCTGGGCTGTAAAGCATTCAGAGGCGATTATTCTCATCGCATCTCATCCCTCCTTATTTTTTCTTTTTTTACTGATCGCCTGTAAATCCCACGCCAGGGACATCTACGGACAGGAAGGCTTTGCTCAGTCTTGACTTGCTTGCTCCTTTTTTTTTTTTCTCAGAGGTTTGACGAGCTTCTCAGAGGAATGATATTTGTCATCAAAAATCCCCGTCTGTTCTGGAGGTGAATCCAGTGAGCGAGAGCGGATGAATTGAGTTGGAAGGATGGTGGGAGGGAAAGGACAAGGTTCTACACCACTGAAAGAGGCTGATTTCTGGATGTGTGTGTGTTTATCAGGGCTCGTTGGAGCTCAGCTGCTCCTGATTAGTGGTGGAAATGGTTCTTATATGATGGAGAGGAAAGCAAAAGATAATAGAAAGAGAGGACGGCGAGGTTGTGTGGAGGTGTCGGAGAGAAAAGGATAGACGGAGCAGAGAACGAGAGGAGAGAGAGGGAGTGGAGGCTGGAAGTGATAGCTGCCTCCTGTCTGGTCTCTTCCAACAGCAAAGGTGAACCAGGCCGCTGAAAAATGAAACAACAAACGGAGCAGCCAGTAATGAGAGATTCTATCCGGTGTCATTCCAGCCAAACCTGTAGAGAGATGGTGGTGGTGGTGGTGGTGGGGGATATTGGGTGTACAAACAGGAGCGTGTTCTGTTGCTCTTAAGGATATGCCTCGTAATAATTTGTCAGTATCGCTCTCTGTCTGTCACTGAGGAATCCATCCGGGCCTGTTTGGCAGGCTGAGGTGAGCTGGTGGAAATAGAGAGGAGGGTCATTTGCTTGATGTATGTTTATAGTAAATTCCTGTCCCGCCAGCACTGGGATCCGTCATTGTTTACGCTGTGGGAGGATGGATGTGGGGAGAGGGCACGAGGGGGTCTGATGGTGTGAGGTGAAGCAAAGGTAGCAAGACACAACAGCCAAACGGACGTCTGCCTCTGCTGACCGCCGCGAGGTCACGACCCCCCGCTTGGGGAGACTGCACAGGTTTATGGCCGTCTTTCATCATCCCGTTATCTTTCTCTAATGCCTTTTTGTCTTCTTTGTTCTTTTCTTTGTTTGTGAAGCCGACAGTCGTAGATCCTTTGCTAAGACTGAAAATCTAATAAAAATAAATTGCCTCCCCTACAAATTAGGCCTTGTATTCCTGTGCACTGATCCGTAACTGGGTTTGCTAAGTCATAAGACTTCTGATTGCACCCCCCCTAAAAAAAATTGGATTAATATAAACAAAACTCAGTTGAACCCAAATATACAATCAGTTCTTTCTAGAGCAGGGGTTCTCTACTGGTCTCACCCTGGTATTTGTGAGTATTTGGAGATCAAAATTGATATCCCGATTCCAGCACAGCGAACGAATAGTTGGCGTTTCGGCTCCAGCCCTAGTATGAAAATCCACATTTTAAATACTCCGGGTCATGTTTGCGCTTTGCCATCTTGCATCCCAACATTAACACAAACTTAAAATGAACAAACTGTGGTTACCGTGCCTGTCAAAATAAAAGTTTTTTCAAAATAGAAAGAGTCCAACCTGAGACACACATTATATATTATTTAATTTTGACCAGCTGTCCGTGACCCACCCAGAACAGGTCCACGATCCACTTTTGGGTTGCGACCCACCAGTTGAAAACCCCTGTTCTAGAGCATTATCAGTAGGCTGATATCGTCATATAATATTGTCGTGCAATAGATATGTCAGCATTATCATGCAGGTAGTCCAATATACATTTTTCTTTTTTGTACAGGTCGCAATGCTGGAAATGATGCTTGGGAAGATAATTAAATAAACATTATCATTACACAGTTTGTCCAGCAGAGCAGCTTCGATTCAACTCTTTACGGTTCACTCAGCACTGTCTGCAGCACATGTAGCAGAGAACATGCTGAGCAGATGGTGGTGCGGAGTCTAGTGGTGTCAAGGATGATGTTTTTTTGTTAGAAAGTTAATAAAACAAAAAAAAAAAAATGTATGTAAATGGTATTGGCTGATATATTAATATCTGCAGTTCCTAATTGATAATCATAGATGAAATTATGACTGTAATATATATAAAAGCTGTAACAGCAGAGGGTTATTAGCCAACTGTTCAAAAATGTCAGATGCAGCAGAACATTGTTTCACATGCTCTATTATTTTCTAAATGAATGTCTTTATTCAAATGAAACCAGGACTGCTTGAAGACATTTAAGAGGAAGGTTTCCTGGACCCACCACACCGAGTGAGGCCTGGTCAGGTGTGGGCTGAGAATCGGATTCTTGGTCTAGACTGATCAATAGATCTTACAATAAGCTCAGCGCTTCCTCTGGCTGACCCTTCCACCCACCTTTATCCTCTCCTTGACTACTTCTGAAGTATTTACTCAACAAACACTTAAGATCCTACCGGAGCGATGCTCAGGTCAGCTTCGAGCGCTGCTGGTGTTTACAGAGGAACTCAATATCTCAACCTACCTGCTATTCTTGTTTCTTTGTGTCTCAGGCCAGTGTCAAGAATTTCCTTTCTTTTCATTTCTTCCTTTTAATAAGAAATCAATTTAAAACGAGGAGCTGATGCTTGGGAATCCAACTTTGCTGCTTTGCCAAAGTGCCTTTGAGGCTGTGTGGCACATTTTCACTCTGAGAGACAACACTGTAAACGGAAATCAAAGAGCTGAGCAGAACTACCAGCTGTGACTCACACACAACCGGGTAGAAAAGCGAAGGGGAGAAAACAGCAGAGATGAGGCCGGTGCAGAAGTCATCCCTTCCTCTCAGGGAAGTCCTGACTTCTTAATCAGCAGGACTCTGAGCCCTGACTCAGCCCGGCTACTGGAACTTTGCAACTCTTTTCCCATCTCTTGTCCTCTGGTGCTTTTTTTTTTCTCGCCCGTCTTTTCTCACTTGTCATTTCTCCGGCCTGCCACAACTGCGCTGTCCTTTTTGATAAAGAGACAGAAGAACACTCACCGGCCTTTTGAAACTCCTCCAGCATCCCTCCCTTACTCCACTGCTCCCCTCTCCCCATCTCTCCATCTGTCCCACATCCCTTCATCCCCTGTCAGCGCTCCCTCGTAGTGATGAAGCTCATTAGCGGGCTGTCTCTGTCATATAGCATGCAGGGGGTGGAGGGGTGGTGGGGTGCTCCCTCCTGTGTTTATATTTAGATACTGGGATACTGCAGGTATGATGTGGTGATTTTTAATGAGCGGAGCAGAGCCTGGATCCTGTCAGTCACACACAGAGAGCAGCAGAGAGGCAGAGCAATAGCCACCCAGTTTAGAGCTAATGCAGTCATTAGTTGTGTATGTCTTTTGCTGTCTGACTCATAAACTCCCAACTCCTTTCTCATAATTGAATCAGACAGATTGGCTGTTTTTTTTCTCCTAGTAACACCTGTCATAGTGTGTACATCTTTTGCATGAGTCATCCTTCGGGATGCAGTGTGCGACTGTGTTCACAGAACCATTTTCCTAAAATGTTATTGGGCACCACAAAAGGCTGATGTGTGTGCGTGCTTTTGTTTACTGACGCTGGTGTAATGCCAGAAATAGCAATCTCAGTCTTAATAGCTTTTTAAAAAAAGGATTAAAGTAATTTTCCTTGTGTCTTCTGCTAAGGACGAATCTTCTTACAGTTTATCAGCCAAATGACTAATTTCTTTCATGAAATAAATGCCAGATTAATCAATAATGAGAACAATTGTTTCTGTAGATCTAATACAGTTAATATTGTTTAAAAGATGATTTGTCTCCTGGTTGTGTTTATCCCAGAGTGTAATCTCCAAAGAGAATTATAAATGAATGTATTACTTGATCTTATCATAGCCAAATAATGTCTGACAGATGTTTTTAAATGACTCTGCACTAAGTGATGAGACAGAAATGCATCATCATTTTCCCGTCTCTCTCCTGAGAACTCCAAGCCTTAACCAGCTCCTAACTCACAAACGATGACTTCCTGCGTTCCGTGCGAGCGCCATCTCATTGGAAAGACGTTGGTCTTTAATAACTTTTTAAACTCAGCCAAAGTGACAGACTAATTGTGTCGTCTCTCCTCTCCAACAGAGCATAGTGGCCAAATACGGCTCTCAGTTTCGGGGAAACTCGCAGCACGATGCCCTCGAGTTCCTCCTCTGGCTTTTGGACAGAGTTCATGAAGATGCTAATTCCACAACTGACAACAACAGCAAGACCAAAGCTAACGCCAAGGTGAGTCCGCTGGTGTTTATTGCAGCTGTTTCCTTCGCAATGATAAATGTGCTCTTTGTTTAGGCTAATAGATGCATCAAATACACCCGTGTGTCAGTATCACTTACGTAACTGCTAGAAACAACTTTGTCACAATTTTTTACTAAGTTTTCCAGATTTTTCTTGGCGGCTTGACAGGCTTTAATTAATTCATGAGTTTACCAGATGGAGCAGATAAATAAATGATAGTGTTTAATGTAGATGAGTTTGTCCATTTTGCTTAATAGTGGGATAAGAAACTGTGAGTAACAACCCAACTTAACCCTCTGAGGTCTTGGCCACTGTTTTCATTTTGTTGGATCTCTTACTGTTTAAAGAAATGTATAAATTCAGTAATGGAAGATACAAGCGGGTCACGTTTTGCCAGCACAGTCACGGCTGTTTGAATATGTCAGTAGCTGTAATGCCATATGATATCAGAAATACTTAAAAAAAATAAATAATTTATTAGATTTTTCAAAGCAAAACCAAGTTCTCCAGTAAGAAAAAAGTATAAAATGAGTCACAACTGGAGAGACTCTTGAATGTCTAAAGTCAATAGTTTTACTCCAACATCAGCCACGAGCACGATAATGATCATTTTAGTTACAAACCAATGTTCTGCTTGGTTCCTGCCATTTATGTGGATGTTACTTTGGCACATCCCGACTGAAACTGTTCCACATTAAGCACACTCGGCATCAGAACAGCACTACTTACTGGAGGAACACGACCAAGAGCTCTAGATGTTAACCCAGCCTCCAGCCTCCCCAGCTGACATTCTGATTGAGCATCTACTGGATGTGTAAGAACAAGCCTGATCCAAAGATGATACACGACCATGTCCCAATGGTCCAGAGCTGTTTTGTCAACATGAGGGAGACCTACATGATATTTGGCAGACGGTTTTGATGCTGTGGCCGATTGGTTTGTGGTGGTATTGGCTTTTAGATGATCGCTGCAGCTTTCTAAACATCAAGTGTTCTCATCATTATTTTGGTATTTGGAGATGACTCGCTCCTTTCCTGTTGACAAGGGCCAGTTTCCTGCTGAAGTTGTTTTGCCATAGGCCCCATATGCAATGAAAAATCTTGCAGTTTCAATCTGTGCAAATGGAGAGTCCCTCAGCTGTCCAGATGCCCCATCTCCCCCAACCTGTTTGATTTTCTTTGAAATACTTGACGCTGGCTGTTATGAGCTGTGATCAGCTTTTGTCAGTATGAATTTGGGCAGACACCCAAAGGGGCGCCTTGGTTAAAGTTTCCCAGCTCGTCTCACGTCAGGCTTCTATCCTGTTTTTCACTGCAGAAATGAATTCGCAAGCAGCAGAAAGGAAAATTTGATGCTCCACGTCTAACTGCACCTGGCACTTTGAGGTTGCACAAATTTGCTTTCAACAGTGGCATTATGATCCAATGTCAGGTGCTGCAGAGTCGTGCTGCATTTAAAACACTATTCAGTAAAGGATGCAGTTCTATGATGTACTTCAGAATTAAGACAGCCTTGTTTGTGACGCTCACTACAGCTGATCCTCCCGGTGGTCCACTCTGTAGGCAAGTGATAGCGTTCATTTCAGTCACAAACATCCCTTCATACATTCTCACGAGTACAGTATTTCCAGTGAGTGAGTTTGTTTCTCCATCGCTGGCCCCCCAGAACTCCCAGAACTGGATGAATCTGCAAAGAGCCGCAGCGCTCCGAGTGCCGTTCTTGCACCTGCAGCTGAGCTGAAACCTGCTCGGTCTGAAGTGACCCTTTGTGCGCGCCGACTCTTCCTGTGGCGTGTAAAAGGAGAATCTGTTGAAACGGCAGACATCCTTCTCTCTTTGTGTCTTTGTCTCCGTCTCTGATGTACGATGCTCACCTCGCAACCTTGCGCTTGGATGGTAGCCAGGATTAGACGTGATGTGTTGAGAGGAAATGAAGGGCAGACACATCACGACTGAGCTGATGACTTTTTTTTTTCCCTCTCCTTTCATCGCGAGTCTGATGCTAATGCTCACCGAGAACCAGAAGCCAATAACATTTGTCATTGGTGAATGCATTTGTTGGATTGGATCGGAGTGCATTTTACTGATTTCTCTGTCTGTGTGTGTGTGTCTCGCCTCTTCCTCTTGTTTCAAACAGATGGAAACAAACGCATATTAATCAAAGCGCACTACGGGGCAGTTCCCATGTTGTTTCATTTCAATGAGTTCCTTCCTGCCACAAGGTGTGGCACAATAAAACCTCTGGTGCTCCTTTTTCATTTAGATTTATTTCGAAATATTCTTGACAGGTGCAGAACTTTACCTGATGATGTGATGCTCATGACTCTATAGCTTACCTATCTAAATGAATTGCTCAACTCCAGTGGAATAGATGCTCCCCACTACTTCAACGCATTTAATTTCTCGGGCCTCTTCATTAGCTGATTATGTGAACGTATGCGTGCGCAACAAACACCGAGTACGAAGACCTGCTGTGATCGGCACCCACTGTGACAAATGTTTAATTACATTTGCTAAGTGTCATCCTGCTTCTCCCCAGTCGGTTTTGGAGTTTGCCTGCAGCGCCGTTGGTTCGTTGTGGGCCTCGCTGCGCCGCCAGCCGAGAAACCTCCCGTCCCGTTAGTAAATGAATATACTGTTATTACCTTAACTGTCTCTTCACTGCCACCCGATGCCCAGCTCCCCCACTCTGACAGCAGCACTAATAGAGGCACCCTTTATGCAACGTAAACAGCTTACGGCTGTGACTCTCATTAGGCTGCCAGTGAATCACGGTATCATAAAGCCGGCTTTCCTCCGCGGCTGCTATGAGGCAGAGATGGAGGGGGGGGAATAAAAAAAATTAAAAAATCGCTGGCTTTTTCACACGAGGAGGGAACATGTCAGATGTTTTTTTGCAATGAAATGCTCTTCCCGGTTCCAGCAAATTGATTTCATTCATGTAACGCAGCGTGCTCATGCTTATATTGCTGTAATATGGAAGCCACACATGCTCCTCTGTGGGTTTAGAACAGGGGTCTCCAATCCTGGTCCTGTCACAGTCCTGCATGTTTTAGATGTTTCCTTCTTCCAACACACCTGATTCAAATGATCAGGATCGTCATCAGACTTCTGCAGAGCTTGATGATGAGCTGATCATTTGAATCAGGTGTGTTGGAAGAGGGAAACATCTAAAACATGCAGGATTGTGACTCTCGAGGACCAGGATTGGACACCCCTGGTTTAAAATATCTGATGACCTCATCTGTGTGCAAAGAAAAAAACGATTAGGAAAACAAAACAGAGGCATAAATTAGCTCGTGTGTTTGATTCTTCCATGTCAGAGATGTCTTGTAAACAATCCACATCACACTTGACTCGAAGCTGCAGCTAATCTGTCCTCATCTATGACTTTGTAATTAGTTTAGACCTTAAACGTTTAGTTTAATTACAACAAAACTGAACAATTCTCTGACACTCATTTCCCCGCAGTTCACGCTCCATTAATAAACCCTAGAATAACATTAAATAATCCCCAAATAAAAGCTAAATGTCAGTCTAACCTCTCCTTTCAGACACATCCTCTGTCTGGTATTTTCATTTATTCAAATATTTCGAGTTCCATGGCCGCTCACTCTTACAGTTTTTTTTTTTTTTTTTAACAAAAAGGCACAAAAAAAGTGCCTTTTTAGTGCCTTTGAAACATAATTTGTCAGATGATAATAGAAGTCCTTTGGCAGTGCAGAAGGACAGGCAGAAAATAAGATGGAGTGGTGGCTGAGTTTAGCAGAGGGAGAGAGAGAGAGGAGCGGGAAAGTGACTTTGATTTGCTTTGTCTGGTTACAGCCGGGGATGTAGGACGATACAGGTCATGATGAGCTGACAGAAACCTAACGGTGTCAACAACGTCTGTGCCGCACACATTCAGCCAACGGCACCGTGGCCTGCTGGTCACATTCACCCTTCTCAGACTTTTGATTGGAGCTGCTACTTATGATTATTTTCTCCATTAATTTATCACTTTATTTATTTTTTAAAATCTATAAAATGTGAGGAAATGGCACTAAAAGCTGCCAACATGTACCTAAATCCCTAAGATGCCGTCTTTCAATGTTGTGTGCTGTCTGATCAGCAGTCCAGTACCAAAGGATATCTAATTTGTGATGTAAGATGGAGACAAAGAGAAAAGTTTCACATTAGAGGAGTGGGAACAACCACATTTCTGGCAATTTGTTTAAAAGAAATGATTCAATCGCGTAATCATTTAGTAAAATAGCACTAATTACACACACATAGACACTTTATACACTCAGACGCTTTGTATTTTGTACTTTTTGTTCTTATTTTATTTCAATTTAATTACTCACCTTTCTGTAATTGTGTATATTTGTTTATTGTACTCTGGAAAAAGCTCCTCTTAGCTCCTACTTCTGCTTGTTTCTTACACAACAATCTGTTTTTTAATACATTTTCCCCCAAATTAGCTGCATTTGCGCTGCCGTTATAAATGATCGAGCATCTACAGTAGTTTATGCAACACATCAGCTCTTTACTTTGTTCACTGTATCAGATTCCCGTTGTGTTAAAGTAAACTTAACAACATAATACCTGTCATATACTCCTAAAAACGTATATTTTTTTGTTCTCCTCGGGAGAACTACCCGTCATTGCAGCAACTCCATTTTTATTCTGTACAACCTGTTCTTTACCTGCCTCTCTTGACACATTTTTTGACAGCCCTCTGATGTTGTGACATTTTTCTGGTCTCATTTTTATTCCCCTCGTGATTTCTATTCTCTGGAGACGTGTTGAAATTCTCAGGGAACAAGTGTAATGAGTTACTCTTCAAACAAGTACATGGCTGTTTTGCACCTTTTTTTTTTTTTTACTTCGCTCAATAACCGAAGACTAATTCAAGGTTTGTAAGCACAGTTGGAACAACTTGGGCAATTATTGAGTGATATGAGGTGTAGGTGTTTGTATGTATAGCTGCATGCATAGACACCCTCAGATTAAAAGCAAATATGAGCAGCGAACCTGAATCCAATCACATTATTGCTCGAGATGTCTTCGTAAGACATTCCTCTTTGAACTGCAAATCCATTTTAATTGGATGTTGAGACAATAAGGGCATATATATGGCTGTTTATTGACCTTGGACATGTAGGTGCTGTGATATGGTTTACATTCCAGAGACGTGCTTGCGTCTGCAAATTGTGCGGATGATTATCTGTCTATGCTGTGATAGACTGGAGACCAGTCTGCTGCTTGCTTAATGCATGCTGGGATAGATTTTAGTCCGCTTGCAAGCTTGGATATGATAAGCAGTTTACAGAATGAATGGATGGATTTAATTTTTATTTTTTGGGAGTGGATTCCCATTAACTAGACTCAGAGGGACAGCTAGTCTTTGTGAGTCCCATCTGTGCAAACTAACATATAGGGACAACATGAAACCCACCTGCCTAGTGTTGTGTTGAGCTCTCTTGTGCTGCCAGAACAGTTCTGACCTGTTGGGTTGCGGTGTCTGCCACAGTGGATCCTGGTTTGTGTCTGGGTCAGCACTTTGGCCTCTGTCATGTTTGTTGAGCTGTTCCTGAGCAGTTTTTAGAATGTGATCGTCCACCATGGCTGTGTAATTGCGGCTGACTTGCTGTATGTGTGAATGAAGGAGGGCAAAACATAAACTACAGAAAAGTTCAGCACAGCCTCCAGTACTTCCGATTTTTGACTACGGTGACATACTTTATAGATCCACATCCAAATCCCTCCTCCATAAACTGGACACCATCTACCACACGGCCATCCGTTTTGTCACTGGTGCCCCCTTTATGACTCACCACTGCACTCTGTACAGCCTGGTTAACCGGCCCTCTCTTCACTCCCGCAGGCAAACCCATTGGTATTTGTTCATTTATACGACTATCATAGGTCAAACTCCGGCATACCTGTGTTCACTACTCATCACCCGTCACATCAGCCGCTCACTTTGCATCCACTGCCTCATCCCCAAAGCCCGCACTGTCTTTGGCCGCTATTCATTTCAGTTTTCTGCAGCTCTCGACTGGAACCACTTACAAAAAACAATCAAACTCAGTGTATTTATATCTGGATCTTCTTTTAAAAACATGGTGAAGCAACTTTTTATCGAGTCCTGTACCTGCTTTTAGTGTATTTTATCTTCAAAGACTTTTATTGTCACGTTTTGTTTGTGTATTGTTTTCTTATGGATGTATTGTGTTTTCTGCTCTGTGCTGCCTCTTGGCCAGGTCGTTATTGTACATGAGAACCTGTTCTCAATTAACCTACCTGGTTAAATAAATAAAAAAATAAGCCTCCAAAATACAGAATTAAACTTGTCTTGCAAGGTGTGAACCAAAACCCAGTAAATATAAAAATAATTCGCTGCAAAACCTGGATAATATTAATAATCTGGTAAATCAGTGTGCAGTGTCAGCTCATGTGCATGATGTTGTCTGTTTTATAACTCCTTTAAAGAGGCGGATTAGCTGTGGTTTGTCATGCAGAAAGAGTCGAGACGTGTTACGACCCTTGTTTGCGCAGATCACCTGCTGCACAGGCAGTGTGACCAGTCCGGCAGCTTCACCCAAGAAACATTACATAACACAAGACTGTGAACACACACAGGCAGGCAGCTCAGTAATGTTAATCCGCCCTCCAATGGGACCTCGCTAAACTTGCTTGGTTTCCCTCTCGCCTCGCTGGCTCCACATCAGTAGCATTCCTCACCGGCTAACAGAGGACCACAGCGACGACCTGAATTTGTGCACATTCAAATTCTTCTTTTCGGACACTTCTACAGTAGTTATTTAAAAAAGAGATATATCTATAAAAAAAACAAACAAGCGATGGTGAAAAGAGCGGATTGGTGTAATCTCCATCGGCTCACATGTTGCTAAACTGACAGCTTTTGTGCTCGCGAGCATTAGAAAAACGAACAGCTTTGGCTACAAGTGAGAGTTTTTTTTTTTTTATTCTTGACCTGCCGGTTTCAGCGCTGAACGTTGCCGCCACTGGCTCGGGGCCATGGCATATTACGGGATATTAAAGGCCTCTTACATTATCGCCTCAGGCCTCAGCAGTTCTCAGACGCCATTCTAATACATCTGGTGAGAAAAATCAACAAACTAGCACTTCATATTGTCAGCGAGTGGCATAAATTTCCTCCTGTTTGTTGAGGGAGTGCATTTTAGCACATTTGACTCCGGGCGTCTCCATTAGTGGGATTTGGAGCGCGTGCGTTTAAAACCTCATGCGTCTCACCCTATGGACAGCAGCGAGTTAGCAGGTTTGCCAGTGCAGCACAAGTGCCAAGGAATTATGTATGTATTATTCGATTTTAAATGTCGATAGTGGTTGGCCTTTCTGCCCCAGGAGGCTTGACTGTGGAGAGAGAGAAAGAAAAAAAATCTCCAGGCCCCGGAGCCAACTGCACAGGCTTTGAAATCGGGTCAGTGGCTGTGGTAAAGCGAGCGAGCCCTCTTATCAACAGGGACAGAAATAGTGAGTTTGATAGCTCTGCACGAGTTTTTTGGCTCAAGTTCTACATGGGGAAGGGGGGAGGTGGAGAGCAAATGTCAGTAAATGAGATGAATCAGCTGACAGGTAGGGTGACAGACGGGAGGCTGACGGGACCTTGATGTGGTGTCTCCCTCATCGGTGTCAGTCATCAGGACATCAGCGCTGTGATATCACATCTACCTCCTCGGTTTCAGTCAGAAACACTGTCAGGAGAGATTAGGATGTGGGATGAAGACGGGTTTAGTGCTGCTAAAGGAGTTTAAAACGTTGTTTCTTTAACAGAAACCGTGAAAGAAGGAGGAAATTCTTTTACGCAGTGAAGAGGTGTTGACATGAAGCAGACGATCCTCCAATAGAACCGCTTCAAATAAAGAATTTTAGTAACACAGTGCTGGAAAGGGAACTATAAATGTTGTATTTCAAGCTTAATAACTAATTTATTGGCTTATTTTTCACAGTATTGTTGTTTTAAAGGGGCTGCAGGGTGGCGCAGTTGGTTAGCACTGTTGCCTCGCAGCAAGAAGGTCGCCGGTTCGCGTCCCGGTGGGGGAATCTTTCTGTGTGGAGTTTGCATGTTCTCCCGCGTCCAGGTTCTCCGGCTTCCTCCCACACGGTCCAAAAGCATGTTGAGGTTAATTGGTGATTCTAAATTGTCCGTAGGTGTGAATGTGAGTGTGCTTGGTTGTCTGTCTCTAAGTGTAGTCCTGTGATAGACTGGTGACCTGTCCAGGGTGTCCTCTGCCTTCACCCTGAGTCAGCTGGGATAGGCTCCAGCCCCCCATGACCCTCGTGAGGATTAAGCGGTGTATAGATGATGGATGGATGTTGTTTTAAATAGGAGCATTTATCAGATTTTACACATAACTGCTGGATCAGTTGTGAATATTTGGGCGAGACTTATCAAACCAAGCTGGACCACGCCTGGGTAACAGTGTGCGGACAATCAGCAAAAAAAATAACCGTATGACGTTTGATTCTAATGGGCTCTCTGCCAGGAATTCCTATAAAGATGTTTAATATTTGTGAGCACTTTCTGCAACTTAAGTCGACTGAGGGAGACAGCTTTACCTAAAGTTAGCATTGTTTCCCTTCACCGCTCTGTTGGCTCTACAGTCCTACACGCCTCTCCGTCCAGGATCTCAGCCAAACTATACCGTCCGCTTTTGTTCATCTTTTTTCTGCCTCCTTGAATCGCAGGTTTTGTCTTCTGTCAAAACTCCCAGTTGTTACTGACCCTAACATCTGTGCGACTTGGTGGAAAAAAGCCTTTAAGTGTGACTTGTCTGCTTCTCTTCAGATGCGTCCAAAGCTTTGGGCAATCATGGATAAAAGTCTCGTCCTTGACCGGCTTGCTTTGTTGCACAGCTTGTGTGGACTGTAACTGGTGCCCAGAATGGAGCCACTCAACCCTTCCACATGATCGTACCAACGACCAAAGTGTACACAAGTAAAGACAGTTTTTAAATAAAATAAAAGTGAGCCTCAAGCTGTTACTCAGGAGTGTGAAGGTAGGTTCTGTCTGCTTCCTTGGTAGAAATCGTGTGTTTCTAGACAATGTCACGGATCGCTTCACACAAGTCGTCAAACTAGCCAAGAACAGGCAGAGAAGTCTGTTTCGAGGCGAGTTAAGATGAGCAATCCAGACGGTCATTTTTGTTCCTGATACTCGTGTTCTCCGGTCAGGCCATCACCAGGCTGATGTTGTGCGGTCTGACCTTCGCGTAGCCTTTTTTTTTCCAGATTGAAGTCGTTGTCTTTGATCTAAGCATGACCGATGGAGAGGAAGCCCGACCGGCCGACAACACTCCCCGACTTCCTCCCCCCTCAGGTGCTTGTGTGACATCCAGGTGAAGTTGCGAAGCCTTCAGTTGGCATCAGGTCATCCCCTCTCCCTCCTCTACCGCTCAACCTGCCTCTCAATCTCACACGGCTTTACATCAAAGCAGCGGTAACCCCTGCCACAGCCGCCACCTTGCACTCGCCCGATTTTTATTTTTTTTTATCTACGAGTGACATTTTCGAGATGCCACGAATTCCTCCTGACAGAAGGAGAGAGCGGGTTCATGAAAGAGAAATCCTTGAGTTTTTTTGACAAGTCTTTCTTTTCGATGCGTTGCAGAAATGGGCAAAACATTTATTGTCGGAAAGGAAATCTTTACAGCATGTTGTTGTTGTTGGCTGGTCGAGGCCTTTACACGCTGTGGCTGTTATTGCAAAATAAAGTTTACACGGCGTTCTAGAGTCTTCTGTAAATACTATAGTCTTTACCTGTTTTGGTTCTATGACAGATTTATTTTTAGGTTTTCTGGAGAAACGTCAGTCTGCTGTGTCATAAATATACATATATGTAACGTCAGTGTTTTCTTTTTAACTTTATCGGTGTGAAACAGTCTGGACAGAGTGGACCGGGTCAGCTAATCCGTCTTTGCTATCCTACCACTCTTAATAGGATTTACATTGGGGAGGAAGAGGAGGAGGGGGCTTTGCTTTTTGCCTTCTCTTCTTCGCCATGGCCTCATCCATTATTCACTTTCCCCGTTCAAGTGTCTCTTTTTTTGAAAGCCTCCTTCCTGACGTAATATCTTGATCTATCAGCTAGCGAGGGATGAATGACTGAGTAGGCCTTATCATCCCGTGTCACCCCAGTTCCCCTCATCCGCTCTCTTTAAAACCGACGTTAGACTTCTACAGAGGCACAATGAGGCTTCTTCGTCTGGGTTTGTGTTGCTGCGAGATCGAGCAAACTTGATGAGCTTGCATTTTTCTTCGCCCTGTGAATGAAGTCGCCCCTCTCATATTCCTTTATGTCACCTCTGAATTGATCTATGGATTGCCCGTACGCCGGTTCTCGTGAAGAAACATGAAAAAATTAAGACGCTGTGCCACTGTTTAACCTTGATTTGAGTCTCCACATTCTCTTTCGTCACCCTTTCGAAAGCCATTGAAGCGAATTAAAAGGAAAAAAAGAAGACAGGTGGAAGATAATAAGCGACGGCACGAAGGAGGTTGGAAGGTTGGCCGCCTTTCAGTTTGCACACATTCGGTGTCACTGCAGGTTAAAAGTTGAAACGCTGCGTCGTCTTTTTCCCGCGAAAACAATCTTGTGAAAGCTCCGTTACCGTACAATGTGAGGTCATGAGAGACTACTCGGAAAGGAAGCGAACAAAGAAGAAGGGGCCAGAGGACACTATTACACATATTCGTTTTTGAGAGCGGTAATGGGAGAGGTTGGGTGTTTTTTTTTGTTTTTTTTCTGTGAGACGATCAGAAGGTGAGAACAGAGAAAGAATTCAGCCGGAGAAGGTGTGTGCCGGAGCCCCTGCCTGTGTTGTGTGTTTGAACACTAATGTCTTCTTCAAACTCAAACAGCAGGGAGTCACAATCGGAGCTGCTATGAGCCTTGTGCAGCCAGACTGCAACATCTTCAGCCTTTGTAAGTGATTCAAGTCTGGAAACAAAAACACCAGAGTTGATTTCATTCCATTCTAAAAATGTCTTTGACAACTACTGACACTGCTGCCTACGTTTATTGATGTCTTGGCCTCTTGGGTGCAGCACAGCCGGCTGTAAAACATGTTATATATCAGGTTGTAAAGTTGAGAGGTGAACATGCTTGCAAACACTGGCCTATTTACAACAAGTATGAGTCAGCATTGGGATTCACTGACGAGTCACTTCTGTCCACCTAATCGGGAACCAGTTTCAACTTAGAAAGACTCCTTGAGAGAGTTTAATTTTTCTTCTGCTGATTGGTTGCGAAGCAAATTACCCTAATTTATAATCAGTGTACCTCGCTTGTAACCTCGCCAAAGTACCCACAAAAATATATAGCAGGAAAGAGAACAGCTGATTACTTCATCCCGCTCTGTGTTTGTGCTGCTAACATTTAGCTGATCCATGTTTCCCATGTGAAGATGCAGAAGGACGCCGTGGTAACATCAACAGGAACTCGTTGTTTCTTCTTCTTCTGTGACAACAAACACAACACACAGGCTTCCAGCGAATCTGCTGCTGCTGCTGCTGACTAAAGTGACTTTTCTGCCTCAGAAGCAACAGTTTACTGTGGGCAGCAATGTGGTGATATTCCTCTCACACAGCGGGAGACTTCCCACAGCAAGCCCGACAGTTTATATCACCACCTTCCTTAAAGGGGATGTGCAGTCAGGCTGTGGGTGGAGTTTGGTTTGTTAGACTAGAAATGGAAAAGGGTGGAAAAGGAATGAAATCCTTTACTAAAATACTACACTGTGACAGCCCTGCACTGAACATGTTAAAGTTTAGTCAGGAAAATGTACTATGATGGTAAAAGTTCTCAATTCAGGAAAATGTGTATAAAACACTGTATTACACTATATTAGATTATTTTTCATGCATTCAACCAAAGCAGACTTTTACTGCTGTAGCAACCCAAACCACCTTAAACAGTTTAAATCAGGAAATGCTAAGAACCAAAACAGATGAGCAGAATTGCAATCAGTGTTGTTAAACCAGCGACTTCCTACGCGGCCTGTAGTGATGTAAGAATGGTAAGACAGAACCGGAACAGTCAAGTTGTGGACTGTACACTGAACCGATGAGCTCTATAGCACTAAACACATAATAGGGCTGAAGGGAAACTACAGATTTGGGTGATAATAGTTAGAAACCGGACTGCAAGGTGGCTCGGTGGTTAGCATCGTTGCCTCACAGCAAGAAGGTTTCCGGTTCGCGTCCTGGTGAGGACACCCGGGATCTTTCTGCGTGGAGTTTGCATGTTCTCCTCGTGCAGCGTGGGTTCTCTCCGGGTTCTCTGGCTTCCTCCCACAAGGTCCGAAAACAAACAAAACTGGCGACCTGTCCATGTGTCCCCTACCTTCACCCATAGACTGTATAAAAGATGGACGTAGCAACCGGCCCCGAAAAATGAACCTGGAAGTGTCAGAAATCTGCAATATCACTACGTCCACTAGCTGTTGGCTCCAAAAAGCCCTGGCTCCCATAGACATACACAGATCACGAAATACCGCATTCCTGCAGCTCAGGATTTGTTTCTTATTAGTTTTCATGGTCAAATCCAGAGATCAGGTGGCCAATCTGAGAATAAATCAAAACTGAATTTTTAAAAAATCATCAAAATTTTGCGGGGCAAGGGGCGTGGCTGGCTTGATTGACAGTCGACAGCGACGATGCAGACAAAGCGAGCAGA